>NW_026705296.1:0-300000 GCF_029867415.1 Vicia villosa | reverse complement strand
CTCTCTTTCTTTTCTTCTCCTCTTTCACGTGTTCTTTCTCTTTCTTCTCTTTTGGATTTTGACTTCTATTCCCACAATTTTCCTTATTTTCTTATTTTATGAAAATAGAACCCAACTTTAGTAACGGGCTTAATACTTAATACCTCCCCTTTACTAACCACAACACTAAGCCCACTTATCTTATTTCACAATTTCTCCACTTAATTAACCAATTATTCCATCAATTCCAAATAATTAATTCAAATCCCATTTAAATTAATAAACGGAAAATACAGGGTGTTACAACTCTCCCCCACTAAAAGAGTTTTCGTCCTCGAAAACATACCTAAAATGAACAGCTCAGGATAAGAGTCCTTCATCTGACTCTCCAGTTCCCAAGTAACATTCCCACCTGCTGCTCCTTCCCAAGTTACTCTGACCAATGCTATCTCTTTGCCCCACAATTGCTTCAACTTTCGATCTTCGATTCTCATAGGCAATGCCTCAACTATAAAATTGTCCTTCACTTGCACATCATCCACTTGGATTACATGAGACGGGTCCTTAATGTATTTCCGCAATTGGGACACATGAAATACATCATCAAAATTCGCAAGCGTCAGTGGTAAAGCAATACGATAGGCCACTTCTCATACTCTTTTCGTAATCTGAATCGGACCAATAAAACGCGGCATCAACTTTCTTGACTTCGGCGCTCGACCAACACCTGTCATAGGAGTCACTCTCAGAAACACATGATCTCCTTCTTGGAATTCCAGTGTTCTCCGCCTCTTATCATGATAACTCTTCTGACGACTCTGAGAAGCTTTCATCTTCTCCTGAATCATCTTGATCTTTTCTGTTGTCTCTTGAACAATCTCTGGTCCAATTACCGCACTCTCACTGGATTCATACCAACACAGTGGCGTCCTACATCTTCTACCATACAAAGCTTCAAACGGAGCCATACCAATTCTTGAATGAAAACTGTTATTGTAGATAAATTCAATCAACGATAAATAACTATCCCATGCACCACCTTTTTCCAACACACAAGCATGCAACAAGTCTTCCAACGATTGAATCGTTCTCTCCGTCTGACCATCAGTCTGCGGATGATAAGCAGAACTCAATCTTAACTTAGTACCCAACGCCTTCTGCAAACCTTCCCAGAATCTCGATGTAAATCTTGGATCTCTGTCTAACACAATACTCGAAGGAATACCATGTAAACTCACTATCTTCTCAATATATAATTGAGCTAACTTCTCCATCGAATAATCCATTCTCATCGGTATAAAGTGAGCAGACTTCGTCAATCTATCCACGATAACCCAAAAAGCTTCGCAGTTCTTAACTGTCCTCAGCAACCCAGAAACAAAATCCATAGATATAATGTCCCACTTCCATTCCGGAATAAACAACGGTTGCATAGCTCCATACGGCTTTTGATGTTCGATCTTCGACTTCTGGCAAGTCAAACAAGAGTAAACAAATTCAACAATCTCTTTCTTCATTACAGGCCACCAAAACAACTTCTTCAAATCATGATACATCTTGGTAGCACCAGGGTGAATACTCAAACCACTCCGGTGTCCTTCTTAAAAAATACTCTTTTTTCGTTCTGCAACATCAGGAACACAAACCTGATCACCAAACCTCATTATACCATTCTCGTCAATCCTGAATTTTCCTCCTTTGCCTTGGTTAATCAAAGTCAATCTATCAACCATCTCAACATCAGCTTTCTGACCTGTTCTAATCTCATCAAGAATACCACTCGTCAGCTTCAGCATACCCAATTTAATGCTATTAGAAGTACTTCACATACCAAACTTAAATCTCGAAATTGTTCAATCAAATCCAATTCCCGCACCATTAGCATAGACATATGTAAGGACTTCCTACTCGACGCATCAGCAACGACATTCGCTTTACCTGGATGGTAATTCAGCCCGAAATCATAATCTTTAAGAAACTCTAACCATATCCTCTGCCTCATGTTAAGCTCTTTCTGATCAAAGAGATACTTCAGACTCTTGTGATCGTTGAACACTTCAAACCTCGAATCGTACAAATAATGTCTCCATAATTTCAATACAAAGACTACAGCTGCCAATTCTAAGTCATGATTCGGATAATTCCTCTCATGCACTTTGAGTTGTCTTGACGCATAAGCCACAACCTGCTGATTCTGCTTTAACATCCACAAAAACAGGTTTTCAATCATTAGTTTATGCAATTTCATCAATTACCCTAAACTATGACGATCCTAAACCTAACAATCCCAATATATCTAATTGAAACAATCCATATATCAATCAGTCTGTCACCTATAATCACATAAGAGATACTTAAAGGAAGAGTCCCCCCTTACCTTAGCCAAAATCTTGATTCTTCCCCCTTTCTCTTCTTCTCCTCTTTCACGTGTTCTTGCTCTTTCTCCTCTTTTGGATTTTTACTTCTATTCCCATAATTTTCCTTATTTTCTTATTTTATGAAAATAGAACCCAACTTTAGTAACGGGCTTAATACTTAATACCTCCAATTTACTAACCACAACACTAAGCCCACTTATCTTATTTCACAATTTCTCCACTTAATTAACCAATTATTCCATCAATTCCAAATAATTAATTCAAATCCCAATTAAATTAATAAACGAAAAATACGGGGTGTTACAGTATCTCATCTTCAGTATATTGATGATACTTTTATTTTAAAGAATATATCTATTGAGAACCTTTGGACTGTAGAAGTTATACTTAAGGGGTTTTAAGCTAGCTTCTAGCCTATGTATGAAATTTTCTAAGAGTTGTTTGATAAGGATTAATGTGAACATTTTTTTTTTGGATTCTACCAGTGACTTTCTTTATTGTAGACTTGAAACACTTTCTTTTTATTACACGGGGCTTCCTGTTGGGGTTATTCTCATTAGAGGGGCTACTTATGTCATCTTTATTAAGTAGTTATCTAATAGGTTCAACTATTAGAAGTACTAGCATCTTAGCGTGATGGATGGTGGTTTTTCTTAATAGCATTATTAATGTTATCTCTATTTTTTCATGTCTTATATGAAAAGGTTTTAAAAGGTTTAGAGGACAATATTTCACATTCAAAGAAGGTTTATGTGTCGAGGTGTTAAGAAAAATTTTGAATGTTTGGTTGTTTCTCTGCTCAAATTGCATAATCAGTTTCTGATCAGAACTATACAACTTCAAGAAATGTTTCTTTGTGGTAATTAAGTAACCTTTTTCTATGAGCTGACCTACACTCATCAGATTGCTCTTCACGCCAGGTACATACCAAACATCCTTGATTAGAATAGTTTTACCATTCTTCATTTTAACTTTGACATTTCCCATACCTTCATCATTATGATATTTATCATCAGCGCGTCTTATCTTTGTCCTCTTTTTAGAGTCAAAATCAATCAGTCATTGTTTGTTTCCAGCTAAGTGATTTGAGAAGCCAAAGTACATATACCACGAGTCTACCAAATGTCCACCATCAGATTCATAAGCCATCAACAGCAAAGGCTCATCATCATAATCTCCTCTGGCTATGTTTGCTTCTTCTGATTTCCTTTTCATGTTTGACCAACAGTCCTTAGCAAAGTAACCAAACTTGTTAAGATTGTAACACTAAACCTTTCTTTTGTCAAGATTATCATTTCTCTTCTGATGTTTCTTCTCATCAGAGTTGGAGGTTTTTGACTTCTGAGAACCACGACCATGTCCCTTCATGGCTTCTAACACAGACTGCTTCTGACACTTATTACTAGAAGACGCCTTCAGAACCTGCTCCACATCTCTTTCAGAGGTTGTCTCAATCAAACGCAACTCATGTGCATCTAGGCTACTATGCAGCTCTTCAATTCTCATGGTGCTGAGATTCTTAGAATGTTCAATTGCTACAACATGTAATCAATTGAGGAGTAAGAGATCTTAACACCTTTTCAATGATTACTTGTTCATAGAGCGTTTATCCACAAGCCTTCATATCATTTATGATCAAAATCACTCTCGAGAAGGAATCAGGTACCTTCTCATTATTCTTTATGGTGAGATTCTCATATTGCTTACATAGAGACTGAAGCTTCACCTTCTTCACTGATGCGTAGTCGTTGTAGCGCCGTGTCAGTATGTCCCACGTAGCCTTCACCGTCATTCAATTAGCAATTTTCTCAAACACATTCACATCCATACATTGATGGATGTAGAACAATGCCTTTTGATCTTTCTTCCTCGTATCTCTTTACGCATTTCTTTCTGACATTGCATCTGCTGTATTCGAAACGTAATTGTCGGTGACAAGATCAAGATTGTCTTGAGCACCGAACAACACACGCATATGAATCATCCATTGATTATAATTCTTTCCATCAAAGATTGGAAGCTTTGTATTCAAGCTATTTTTCACCGTTTATCTTCGTTCTTGTGCACTGAAACTAACTCAGATCTCACCAATCACTCACGTTTCCGATCCCTCAAAATCAAAAAACGCAATTCTGTTACAATTCTCATCGTGAATGCAACACGAATTTAAGAAATGAAATCAATCACACACACACACACACCTTACGTACACTCATTTTTTCCTGTGAATCGAATCGGAGCTCTAGATATCAATTGTTTGGGCATAGGGCTGAAGATGAAGATGAGATGCAAGAAGAGAGAGAAGAGAGATACAACGTAACAAATTCCCAATGGTGAAAAATTCAGTTATGAAAATCATGAAAATTGTTACACCAAGGTGTTTAAATACACAGAAGAAATAGGACACGTAGGAAAATTTGAAAGGTTAAAACAAAGATAAACTGTCACGTAGGCATAACAATCAAAACTAAAACTCAAAAGTTAAACACAACTTCTGGAACAACAACCTCATAAGCCTCTGCTTCTGACTAACAATACTGCTTATAAATTTGAGTTATTTCTAATAGTAATCAATATTGGAGCCACGAACGCCAAGGTATATATATATAAATGGAATAGGATCAAATGACACTAAGGTGTCAAAGTTTAATTTGACATCAAATCTCAACCGTTAAAAGAACTAATCAAACGGTGATACTAAATGAAATAAAATAATAAAAAAAATATGTATAGCCTATTTTTCTCCTAAAAATTAAACTATTTATATGATCATTTGATCAAGTCGTATTAACGGTTGAGATTTGGTGTCAAATTTAACTTTGACACCTTGGTGTCATTTGATCATATATATATATATGATCAAATGATCAAATGATCATATAAATAGTTTAATTTTTAGGAGAAAAATAGGCTATACATATTTTTTTTATTATTTTATTTCATTTAGTATCACCGTTTGATTAGTTCTTTTAACGGTTGAGATTTGATGTCAAATTAAACTTTGACACCTTAGTGTCATTTGATCCTATTCCATTTATATATATATACCTTGGCGTTCGTGGCTCCAATATTGATTACTATTAGAAATAACTCAAATTTATAAGCAGTATTGTTAGTCAGAAGCAGAGGCTTATGAGGTTGTTGTTCCAGAAGTTGTGTTTAACTTTTGAGTTTTAGTTTTGATTGTTATGCCTACGTGACAGTTTATCTTTGTTTTAACCTTTCAAATTTTCCTACGTGTCCTATTTCTTCTGTGTATTTAAACACCTTGGTGTAACAATTTTCATGATTTTCATAACTGAATTTTTCACCATTGGGAATTTGTTACGTTGTATCTCTCTTCTCTCTCTTCTTGCATCTCATATTCATCTTCAGCCCTATGCCCAAACAATTGATATCTAGAGCTCCGATTCGATTCACAGGAAAAAATGAGTGTACGTAAGGTGTGTGTGTGTGTGTGTGTGTGTGTGTGTGTGTGTGATTGATTTCATTTCTTAAATTCGTGTTGCATTCACGATGAGAATTGTAACAGAATTGCATTTTTTGATTTTGAGGGATCGGAAACGTGAGTCTTGATACCATCATCATCTTATTCTTCTTCAAGTGTTTATCTTCTCACATCTATAAACATCAAGTAACAAAGTTTAGATTTTCATCTTTCATCTCTGCTTAAAGAAACTGGATGAAAAGAATAAAAAAAATATGTTAAAAAATAGAATTTGTGACAAGAGTGAGGTATGCATTTATTCGGGATATGTTGATGTGCATAAGGTATATCCTTATCCATAGTACATTTATACTTAAAATAATATACAGATTACTCAAAATAGTATACAGATTATTCAAAATAGTATAAATATTATTCAGAACAATGAATATATTACTCAAAATAGTTAAAATTCGATATTACTCAGAATGGTGTAAATATTACTCAAAATAGTGTACTCATTACTCACAATTAATAATTACTCATAATTAATAGATGTGTACGAATAATGCATATATTATTCATGAATTATGATATTATTACTCGTTTCTAACTAAAATGTTACTCGGAACAATTTAAATATTATTCGTACGAGACTTATGCACTGTACATAAGGATATATCTTATGCACATCAACCTGACTCCATTTATTCCATGAAACGAAAACATCTTCTTGATTGTTTTCAGAATTTCTTCTTGTAATGTTTTGTGTTTTTGTTAATGATTAGTGTTGTGGATGATGAAGATGATCATGATTTGGCATTGTTGAATTTGTTGGTGTTATTTGTTTAATATATTGTGTAACATAAAATGTGAAAAAAATATAATTACAAATATTTTCAAGGCATACAAATTAATTTTGGACCTTGCACATGTAACAATGGTGTACAAAAGAAAAGGATTTTGCAAAAAAATATTTTCATAACAAAAAATAGATGAAGAAAAAGTTAAACCACTTAACCAAAAGAAATAAAGAAAATATTTGTAAAATACTCTAGTAATATTTTGTGTTTTTGTTAATGATAGATGTTGGTGGATGATGAAGATGATGATGATTTTTTGTTGTTTGATTTATTGACGTTGTTCTTCTACTTTAGTTTTTGTTTTGGAAAAAGAAAGTGAAAAAATTGAAAGCAAAGATGATGATGATGATGAAAAAATATTAATTTTTTTTATATAATATAAATAATTTATATAAAATATATTTATATTATATAATATCTAAATGATCCGATTATCTGCAACTACATGTCAACAATTATAATAGAGAAAAATAGATTGGGCCACACTAAAAGCCTCCTATTAAAAAACTAACAATTTGGTACTTACAAATTGTTTTAAGATTTTGTATATGACTCAATATTATTATGGTAGTGTAGTGTAATATATAAAAGAGATGCAGGTGGTCCTAGTTTTTCATGGAAATGGAAATGGTATATATGTTTAGTCATTTCACTGAACAGTAGGTATACAACTAGAAACTAAAAAAAGTTTTTTCCTAACAAATACTACTCCGGCCTGATTTATAAGCAAAAATGTTCTTTTTAGGTTCATTGAATAAGGAATGTATCTAGTCTACATAAAAGACCAGATACATTCATTATTCAATAAACTTAAAAAGAGAATCTTTGCTTATAAATAAGGCCGGAGGGAGTATTACTAATAGTAAAAAAAAGGAAATAGACAAAAATATAACTATAAAATAATACTTAAGTTCATTCATAAAATAGAACAGTAGGTATACAACTACAACATTTCTGAATCTCATTTCTACAACTAAAATAGACAAAAATATAACTATAAAATAATACTTAAGTTCATTCAAAAAATGTCAGTAACTTATACAATATTTCTAATATGTTCAGTAACGAAATTTGAACAGTTTGTTCTTAAAAAAACTGTCCGAAATAAGCTCGAATTTAGTTGGCGCAAATGCAGAAATATCAGCTCCGATTCATATTAAAGAATTATTTTAGAGTTAAAATTATAAGTTGAATAGTAAATTATAGTTTATCTTAATTCATTCTTATAAAATCTGCATCTAAGGTAAGGAGTGCTAATTTATATAAAGTTTGTTAAACTTTATTTTTAATCTTTGAGGGATTTGTGATTTTTCCAATTTTTTCATGCCAAACACTATTGACTTGATAAGTGGATATAAGTGGCAGGTGACTCATGCTCAATAGACTTTAGCATTATATTAAAATTAGAATTTGTCTTAATCATCCCTCCAATAGAGACTTGTAATGTTGGGGATGTCTATTTATATAAACTTTTTCAAACTCTACCTCTAATTAACATGAGATTTCAGATTTTCTCAATAATCTCCTATAGATAAATATAAAGTTTTTTGGCATTGATATTATTTGTATTCTAGTTAACTAATATCATGCTATTGATTTCAATGATTAATTGAAGAATAATTTGTAATTTTAAAATCAATATTTTCTATTTGATAATCTTTTAAGTATTATATATCGATTTCAAAGAGCTATATAGATAGTCTCAAAATACAAGTGCCAGAAATCACCTAAAGAAAAAAACGATACGAAAAAGAGCAACATACAACAAGAAAGTTCCAACAAACTCTACAGACCAAGGGGTCCCCAAAGAAAGGTTGATGCTACTAAAAATCCACCTTAATTTTTTCTTAAATAAGCAATCAGATTAAACAAAGGAGCATAAGGGATACTCCGCCTAATACAAACGAAAAACTCCTACAACTCGAAACAAAGGAGCGGTAGAATATTCCAAGTATGAAAATTACAAAGATCTCCTAGCTTATAGAAGGATAATAGCCAATTCCAAGAGGAAAGAATAATATCCGACATACATTCAGAAAAGCTAAATAACTCTTTTTTAAAAATCCACCTTAATGATAATAGGTTAGATCTCAAGCCACCAGATTCACCACCAACAAATCAGATCTCATCTAAGACCACCAAAAGAACCAAAAGTCATAATGTACCTCAAAAATAACGAAAACACCCGATCCATCAAGCGCTTCATATATTTCATTTAAATTTTCAATATTGTAAGAGAACTTATATAATGGATGTCTCTTAGGTTTCACGCAGATCACTAATGATGGATTCTTGAGAGTTGATAACCTTTGTGTTTAAGGTCGTTGATGGAAAATAGTGAGAAAAAACACTTAACTATCATCTCGGTTTTTAAATCAACCGAGGGGTTAAAGTAATTTTTTTACAAAAATGATTACATTGTTTACCCAAAATATTAAAAATACATTGTGATCTTACCTGATCAGAGTGGATCGTCACAGCGGCTGGATCTGGCTTGTTGAACAAAGAAGGGGGATACCTGCAAGGTTCTCCGATGCCAAAGTAAGTAGCTATCAGAGAAAGAGAAAGGGTTTAAGAAGTAGAAAATGAATACCCGACCCTCTAATGAAAGAGGGTATTTATAGCCCCCAGCGCTGAGCCAAGATTTCATATTTGGGTCAGATCCAGTTGGAGGCCCACGTCCTAGGAAACCTCTAGAACACCCTCTGCCAGGGCTTAGTCAGGAGGTCACTCACGTTCTGGGTGAGCGTGGCGTAGGATTCGGAGGCGGTTGACCGGATCCTTCGCTGAAGCGTTGTCCACGCGATCTTCGCGTGGACTGGTTCGTAACGGTAACTGGAAATGGGCCCAAGTAGATTGGGCCTGCTCGGCTAGCAAGGGAAGCTGGGCCTGCTCGGCCCAGTCCAGAACAGGAGCCCCCCAAGTCATTAGTCATGTGAGAGTGACGACTTTGGTTAAGGGGATAGGCCGAGCATGTGTTCGAATGAACATTTGTGGTAAACTAAGGTCTTGTAGGTTGGGTCCTCGACTCGCGGGGAGCGGAGTTGTTATGGAAAGACGTTCAGGTCAAGGAGATAGTCGGCTCGATGGCGCGTAGCATGTCCGAGGAGGTGGACGAATCTATTGTCGGTCTTCAATCGAAAAGCTTCGATTTGTTCTGTCAGGCTTCGATTGACAGGTGGCAATTGCTTGGAGCATCATCATTACACACATCCGTTTTTTGGCTTAAGCATTAATGGCACAGTTTGAGTTTCCCCAGGCACATTATGGCGCCTTTCGCGTTTTCCCACGCTTTGAGCCGCCTTTTGGAATAGGTAATGATAGCACCTTTTGGATTTCCTAGGCAATCATGGCGCCTTTCTGTCCCCCTCTCCTATATAAGTAAAGGTGGAGGCCACTCATTAGTTTACTTTGTTTTCAAAACTCTCCCAAGGCTCGTTCAAGGATTTCGTCTTCATTGCGCTTTCTCCCTCTGTCATCTCGATCCAAGTAAGTGTCCTTACCCTCTTCCATTCCTATTTGCTTTATAGATTTAGGAGATTTAGTCATGAGTAGGCCGAGGAGAATAGGAATTAGCGTATGTTTCGTATGCGTTTGTCGATCGTGCTTTAAGCGGGACGAGGGGAAACGAATGTGTGAGCTAAGCAGGATGTGAGTGCGACGGGGAGGAGCGTTAGAGGAAGTAATGTAAGCGGTTTTGAATAGTGCGCTTGCCTAGGATAGTTTGAAAGGGGTGAGGATGTTACGGGAGGATTTTGTTTCGTAGCTCGCTAAGGACCAGCGTCGTCGGCGAACGCTTGCCGGATATACTTGACTGTTGCCGAAAGTACCTCAGCTATATCGGTTGGTGGGAGCTTTTCGTCGTCTATCCTCCTCGCCCTTTCACTTGGCTTGCGGTGGAAGGGTGGATTTGACATGTCAAATTCACTGTTTCCTCTCCTTTTCAGGTAAATGACCGACGACGCCCGGAATGACGTTGTCCTTGACATAACTGACGAATATGAAGCGATTGGTCGCTCGCAAGATGAAGAAGTTCCAATTGTGGAAGTTTCCCCAAGGAAGCACGAGGATTGGGTGGTTGTTTCCCCTCGGAGCACAGCCTCGCGCTTTACAACGCACCCTAAGGAGGCTTTTAACGTCCTCGAAGATCTTGAACAAAGAAGGGGGGGTACTTGCAAGGTTCTCCAATGCCAAAGTAAGTAGCTATCAGAGAAAGAGCAATGGTTTAATAAGTAGAGAATGAATACCTGACCCTCTAATGAAAGAGGGTATTTAAAGCCCCCAGCGCTGGGCTAAGATTTCCTATTTGGGCCAGATCCAGTTGGAGGCCCACGTGCTAGGAAACTGCCAGAACACCCTTTGCTAGGGCTGAGTCAGCAGGTCACTCACGTTCTGGGTGAGCGTGGCGTAGGATTCGGAGGCGGTTGACCGGATCCTTTGCTGAAGCGTTGTCCACGTGATATTCGCGTGGACTGGTTCGTAACGGTAACTAAAAAAGGGCCCAAGTAGATTGGGCCTGCTCGGCTAGCAAGGGGAGCTGGGCCTGCTCGGCCCAGTCCAGAACACATTGTATGCAACAAATATTCGCGTATATCAGGATTGTTTACCCTTAATATTGAAATTACATCATGAGCAGGTCCCATACAATATTTGTTGCTTACAATGTATTTTTCATATTCTAGGGAAACAATGTAACCATTTTTGTAAAAACAAAAATTTATTTTACCCCAACCCCTCAGTTTTAAAAAAACCCAAGGGTTAAAGTATTTTTTTCAAAAAACAAATGTTTACATTGTTTACCCAGAATATCAAAAATACCTTGTATGCAACAAATCTTCGCAGAATACCAAGATTGTTTACCTAGAATATTAAAAACATAGCATGTCCAGGTCCCGTACAAGATGCTAGAGATCTGCACTTGAATGTCAGGTCTTCCTGCACCAAGATTGATTGTTGATGCTATCATTATCACTACCTTCACTAGCGTATATAATTTGCATGCTTTGAATGCATCTAACTTCTAATTAGGTGTTTGTTCCATAAATTGAAAAATGTTTTTTCTGCACTTGCAATCCATCAGTAAAGACTTTTAGAAATAAATATAGTTGTTCAAAACCTTCAACAACAACAACATCAACATCAATATAACTGTTTAAGATGAATTGCAAAACCTGAAAAAATGTTTTCTTCAAGGTAGAAGAACATTTTTTTTTCAGTTTTGCAATCCATCCTAAAAATATAATGCATTCGATGGTGGGGAGGCTACAAATATGATAGCATTAGGGTGAAATCTGTTCGACGAGCATTTTATAGTAAAATCTGATTATTTTATCCCTCTGGTTATCATAGAAACCGAAGGGTTAAATTATTTATTTAAACGTTGTTAATAAATAAAAGCATAAAGTGTATTAGATGAGATTCAAAGCATGTTCTGAATGGTATATAACCTCAGTTTTAAAAACAACTGCGGCGACAAGCTATTTTTTTAATATATATATATATATATATATATATATATATATATATATATATATATATATATATATATATATATATATATATATATATATATATATATTTGGCGTGCCTTAAAATAAAACTTCAGTTTTTTTCTAGATGACGTGAAAGCTTCGTCAGGAAAAGCGTTATTTGTTGTAATGATGGTTAAGAAAGAAACAGTTAGGGATGGAAACATATCATAGCCATTGAATACAGGGAGTTAGTTAGAGCAATGAAGAGTGAGATCTTAGTTGGTTAGAGAGTTAGTTATGATCTAGAAATTGTTGTAACTATTTTTGAATTTTAGTTAGGTTGTTAGTTCTGTTAGTAATTATGTTAGTTACAATATTCTTAGGAAGTTAATTGTCAATGTTTTGTTAGTTTGGTTTTCACTTGTGTATGTAAGCTTATGAATGTGTATGTATGATATGATGATGGTTATGGCTTGATGTCATTTTCAACAATGGTACTGTTTTGAATGTGGTAATTTAACTTGTTCATAATGATGTGTTATGACATGGGCTGACTGTTTTTTTATGTCATGGTTAATTTATGAATTTTGAAGTCGGTTTGGTTATATATGGTAGTATATTATTGAATTATTATGGCTAATGTGTGTATGTTGTTTTGATGCTTGGATATTAGATTGATGCAAGTGTGTAAGTGAATTTATGAGTGGTTGTTGAATTATATGATATTGTGATGTTTATTTGAACTGTGTTAGTTTGAAGTCATGTATGTATGTATGTATGTATGTATGTATGTATGTATGTATGTATGTATGTATGTATGTATGTATGTATGTATGTATGAATTTTGAACTCGGCTTGGTTATATATGGTAGTATATTATTGAATTAGTATGGCTAATGTGTGTATGTTGTTTTGATGCTTGGATATTAGATTGATGCAAGTGTGTAAGTGAATTTATGAGTGGTTGTTGAATTGTATGATATTGTGATGTTTATTTGAACTGTGTTAGTTTGAAGTCATGTATGTATGGACATAGTTTTCTTGGTTTTTTGATATATTGAATGTATCTATGATATATTGTTTGTTGTGTAATTGGATGTAGAGCACGGTTTGGATATATGCGGTTTTTATATGGCTTTTTGCATTGTATATGTCGTTTTGACTTGTGTTTGTATAGAAATATATGTACTAGTTTTTGTTATGGCCATGCCAATTTGCTACTGGATTTGGTCTGGCCGTTTTGAATTACATAATGGTGCAGGCGGTGGTGTAACGCATCTTGGAGAAGGAGTTGCAACATGGAATCATGGAGGGCAAGGCATATATGGCTTGGAGTGATGAAGTTGAAGATGGAGTTGGAATTTGTAGAATAGGTTTGGTGTAGATTTTGTGTAAATTTTCATGTAACTTTCTTGATGGAATGTAGTTGGATGTTTGGTGTATAATTTGAATTTTGTATATGGAATGAGAATCTTGTGGAAATGTGATAGAATGGTATTGTGTATGGAATGGTTTTTTGAGATGAAATTGGAATGAGCACAACCTTCCTCAAATGGAAGTTGAATCTATCTTTTTTTTCCCTCCATTTCATTTTACTTTGCACTTCATTTGATTTCCTCCATATTTCTTAACTCTTGCTAAACTTTAATGAGAATCAACCAGAATAAGATGGCAAACCCTAGCTTAACATGGACTTTGGTCAAAACTCACCAAATGTGCTCCTTTTTCTAAATGATTCATAAGCTCCAAAATATTGTCAATCTTTGTCTTGCATAAGATCCAAAGCCCATAATCCAAAAAGCACTTATCCAAGTCATATGTTTCTCATTAAACCTAAATCTTATAAGTATATAATCCAGAAAGATGCAACTAACTTAATCATGCGCTTTCTTAAAATCAACTCTAAGAATAAGACAAGCTTTCTTAGATTTTTTAGACTAGTCTTTCACCTCATTGACAACAACCATTCATCAACCAACACCCTCCTTAAGAAAATACGATTAATTTGAGAAAAATAGTTTCTTCATCACCAGTCCAAGTCTAGTAACCAAAACTTTAGCCACCAACTTATATAAAGATCCCACCTAAGATATCGGCCAAACTTCCCTAAAATTAGAGGGATATTTAACCATAGGGATCAATGTCACAACGTAGTATGCATAATTGCGGGGTAGAGATGCAAAGTAGTGAAACTGATCAAACATAATCCCTAAACCATCTCTAACAAGATTCTAAAACCTTGTCAGGAAGGAGAAATTGAACCCACCCAGACTTTAGAATACTAAAGAGGTTGTCAATACAAGGTTATCGTCATTAGAAAGAGAGTGGAAGACAACACAATGAATGTGAGGTCTAACAACATTTGATTCTCTAAAGATATAAATGAAATACTTAACAACTTTTTCCTAATTTCAAACACCCCTCAATCCAACCCTCTCATACTTTTTGAGTTATGATAGCATTATGTTTACCTCTACTTTTAACATAAGCATCAAAGTTTCTAGAACTAGTATCTACTTACCTAAGCTACTTAAACCTAGATCTTTAGAATAATAACAAAGACCACAAATTCAAAATCACTCCCAATATCTAGTCTTAATCTCGTTTGCATATTATGTCCATAAGATCAGCCAAATAATCCACTTTACTCACCACCTCTTTAGAAAATAATTTGAGAGATTTTTTTTTCCAACAAAACAAAAGCTTTCCATTTGTGGATCTCATAACCAATCCAGGTCAAATGCATTGACTCTACGAAGCTACTGTGAGATAACCAATGGTTATTGAATCTAAAAGGCTTAGTACTCCACACTTGATTTGCATATTTTAGGATAACACGACAGTGTTCAGAAACATCCATACAAAGGGTCCATTGGATAACCTCGCTCGACTGATCCAACCATTGGAACCTAGTGAACTTCCTACTTAAGAGAGGTAAGTTAATAAGCTCCATCTTGAATTGAGAGAACTCTAAGAGTGTGTTTGGATGAAGCATTTTAATGAGGTAATGTAATGTTTTGAGGAAATTTAAAATGATTTGTACAAAATTTCTTGTTTGGATACAAAAAGGAAGAATTATTAAAATGATGGAAATTTATGGAGCATTTTATCTAGGTTAAATTTAATCATTTTGAAATGACACCAAAAACCAAAGAATTTGAAATTCCTCTCATTCCCCATAGAATGTGTTTGTTACTATTATTGCTTCAAATTTTGCAAATTAGTCCTCATATTTTTCAAAATTACAAAATTGACTCCAAAAATTTTCAAAAAATTGCATATTGGTCCTTAATAATTTTTAAAATGTACAATTTGGTCCTTCAAATTTTTTAAAATTGCAAATTGTTCTCTACTTTTTAATTTTTTAATTTGGTCCAAAAAATTTAAATTTTATAAAAAATGACCTCAAAGTTTTAACAATGAATTATCTTAACACTCCATCCAAACAAATAATTTAAAAATGATTGGATTTCAATTGAATCATTTGAATTGCTTTGAATTTTAAATTCCTTTAAAATTTTCAATTACCTCATCCAAATATACTCTAAGTTGTCTACATTCTAGAGGTATTATATAGATCTCCGACTCCTACCATTTCTTTTGAAGAGAAAATAGAATTAAAATCACCCAAACAACACTAATTGTAACCTCAAAAACTCACTTTACGGAACCATAAATCAATCCACAACATTCTCTTATCAGATATGGAACACTTGGAATAAACATTAACTACATATAACACAAAGTATTAGTAGCTCTCCACTCCAAACAAACACAGGACCACCAGTAAAAGAGAACAAGGATCTACCTTTCAATTTGCACGAGATTGACAGCAAACCTCCACTACTTTTTACATAAGGACAAAAACTCTATACACAAAAAGAATTATCCCACAAGGTGTGAACAAGAGATGAAAATATCTTAGTTAATTTAGTTTCTTAGATTGTCACAATTTCTTTTACCGGTTAAAAAATGAAAACATTTTATAGTAAAACTCCTAAAACTGTACAAAAAAACAAAACATTAGGATACAGTGCAACATGTGATTAGTTTTGAGCACATGTTGTTTTTGAAGTGGATATTCTTAACGTGTGGTCGTTATAACATAAGAAAATAAACTCGTAGACGTATCACATGCATGTCCACACTTCACAGTATACTTATCAGTTTCTCCTCCAATTATATATTACTAAATTCAATTGATTGATTTCAAATGTTAAACTTTCTTACCATATAAGGCACTTATATATGTGGAATCAGTAGTAGTTAGAGAAGATGGTGAGAAGCCCTTGTTGTGACAAAACTGGAATGAGAAAAGGTGCGTGGACTTCTGAAGAAGACAACAAGTTAATTGCTTATGTAACTAGATATGGCTCTTGGAATTGGCGACAACTACCTAAATTTGCAGGTATATATGAATAATAATTTCTTCATATGTGTCGGTTGGTTTTTTTCTTCTAGTTTATGTGTATATTGGAATAATGTTTTCAGGTCTTGAAAGGTGTGGGAAGAGTTGTAGACTAAGGTGGTTGAACTATCTAAGACCAGATCTCAAAAGAGGAAACTTTACTCAAGAAGAAGAAGATACTATCATCAAACTTCATGAAAAACTGGGTAATAGGTATTGTCTATGATAGAATCTTGATGATAAAGTTTAACCTTTTTATACAAATGAAGCTTAGACTTCTTGAAATATATATATATATATATATATATATATATATATATATATATATATATATATATATATATATATATATATATATATATATATATATATATATATATATATATATATATATATATATATATATAATTTGGACTTTAGTTCAAGTTTTGTTGCAGATGGATTTAATTAAAATTATAATGTGTTCATTTATTTTCGGTATATGGTATTAGGGCATTTTATGATGACGAAACCAAGGTTGTCAAGATCGAGATCTTACATAAGATCGGGAGAGAATAACAAGATCGCAAAATATAAAATCGTAGTTAAGATCGGAAGATCCTACCCAGTTATTTTTGTAAGATCGAGAGGAAGTAACGAGATCGTAAAACATAAAATTGCAACCGAAATCATAAGATCCTACCAAAATGATAAAATAGTAGTATAAATTTGAAGTGTTTTTACATGATATATGTTACTAGACAAGTGTATTAGTGAGAAAATGACTCTTTTTCAAATTCTTTAACATGTATGATTGAGTTTTTATACATTATTACTACCACATGGATAATTTGTAAGACATTAGGGACATATTTAGCCAATTACTAGACATTAGGGGCATTTTTTTACAATCTGACTACAATACACAATTCTACTTAAGATCGGGATCGCTGGGGTGAGTGAGATCGTAAAATCTTAAGATTTTAAGATCTAGATCGAGATCTTGACAACCATGGACGAAACAATTGTTATTATGCAGATGGATTGTGATTGCTGCAAATTTGCCGGGAAGAACAGATAACGAGATAAAGAACCATTGGCACACAAACTTGAAAAAGCGTTTTATAAAAAATAATAAGTCAGACACTAATAATAGAGCAGGAAACTCCAAAGAAACAAATTCAGATAACCCTACAATGGAAGAAGACAATAAACATGAAGGAGTGTTTGAGAATAGTTGTGGTGGTCCCAATTCTTCAAGTCCATCATCTTCAATCCCATCTTCAAGTGGAACAATGGATACTCCAACAACTACGGAACTATCATATGAAAATTATCTTCTTGATGAGCTTCCTTTAATGGATGCATACATGGATATTTTGAATGATAATTTCTGGACAGAACCATATATGATAGACAATTCATATGTCCCTCCAAGTGAAGATGCTACATTATTACCTGTCTGGTGTGAACAAGGATACTTCAGCAGTCCTGTGGACGATGAACAACTTTGGAGCTATGGAAAATAAATTAATGCAGTAATGTGTGGGTTTACTTTTTTTGGAAATGTCGTGCAGATAATAGTAGCATCATTTGACTACTACTTTTTAATGTTTTTCCATTTGTCATGTTGTACTTTTAACTTAAAATCCGAAATAAATTAGTATCTTTATCTCTTCAATATTTTGTTGTTGATAACCATGTCATGTTAATGTCAATCTCTTTCTCTGTCATAGATTATTTGTTATATATGATTATTAAATTAAACGTAACACACGAGTAAAATTTGTAATATATATATATATATATATATATATATATATATATATATATATATATATATATATATATATATATAAAGTTTGTCGACGAACGACAAATGATAGAGTATGAGTGGCCAGACAATAGAGAGAGAGAGAGAGAGAGAGAGATTGAAATCAATGGAGAAAGAGAATGGACAAAGGTGTGGAGTGGAGACAATGGAGAAAAAGAATAGAGAAAAATTGCACTAAAGGTATCATAAAATTTTGACATACAAAATATGACTTTTTCCATTCATGCATTTAAAATATATTTATTTTAATTAAAATGATTATGATAAAAATGAGATTTAGCTAAAATGATTAAATAAAAATGGATGAAAAAAAATACAAATTAAAAGCAATTAGCTTAAAAGATATTTCAAATAGCTTTTAACAAAAAGTCATTAGATAGTAAAAAAACTATAAAGTTTTGCTAAAAAGAAATAACAAAACGTGATATTTTTTTATTAATGTGAGCTGAAAAGTTAAAAGTTAATTTTTTAGTCTTACTAAATAGACTTTAAAATTATTGTTAATTAATATTATTTTTACAAATTCACATTTTAAGAAAAATATACATTTATATTTCCCTCACAAAATTTATTGTTTATTGCAACAAAAAAAAAAGTAAATTAAAAAACTAAGAGAACCAAAACAATATCATTTATTATGAAAATCTTCATGATTCTCATGGACAGAAAAATCAACACAATTAAGAATGATGAATTTAAATTAGATTATGACTCAAAGTGCGAATTATTTATGTTAATTTGGTTGATGAATAATTTTGTTGAAAAATTATGTTATGAGTCCCACAAAAGAAAATATATCGCTTGCTTGAACATATGTTTCTAAGTGGGAGAAATCCACAACTTAAAAGGAATTTTTTTTTTTTGGATAACAGAGAGGGCAAAAGCCTAAAGAAAAAAAACTACACCGCAACAAATCTAGGAGTAACACTACCCCTTACATCTGATAACAGTAGGAGATAGAATATGGTTTTCTGGCTTATTTCATTCATAAACTGACTGCCTACAAATAGGCAAATACATAACTGAAAGTACCATGAAAATAGGCACTATCTAACACGTTCAAAATAAACTCCTAATGACTAGGTAAACTGAAACAAACCTACTAGGTAAACTGAAACAAACTTACTGACACTCCTAAATACTAGGACAACCCAAACGTGCACATTATTAAATTTCCTCAACAATCCCTCCCTTAAACTGATGTTCTAGACACAGATTCAGTTTAGTAAGAGTTAAACTTTGAAACTTCATTCTTCAAGTTGAAAACTTTGAAGTACAAACACCAAGTAACCTCCTGAGCTTCTGAAATGCAGGAAACTTGAGAGGCTTGGTTAGAATATCAGCTATCTGGTCTTCACTTCTGCAGTAAATAAGATTAATGACTCCATCATTTGTGAGATCCCTCAAAAAATGATACTTCACATCTATATGTTTGCTTCGACCATGTAAAACTGGATTTTTTGAAAGCTTTATTGCTGAACTGTTGTCGCAGTAAATTTGAGTAGGTCCATCCTCCTTAAAATGCAGCTCTTTAAGAATTTTCTTTAGCCATATAGCTTGACAAGCACAAGCTGTTGCAGCAACAAATTCAGCTTCGGTGGATGATAATGTGACAATAGGTTGTTTCTTTGATGACCATGAAACAGCTCCTGTTCCCATCTTGAAAACATACCCAGATGTGCTTTTTCGATCATCCGAATCTCCTGCATAATCACTATCTGTAAACCCAAACAGATCTGACTTTTCTCCACTTCTGTAGAACAGCCCGTTGTCCTTAGCACCTTGCAAGTAACGAAAAATTCTTTTTGCGGCCAAGAGATGAATCTCTGTGGGACATTCCATGTACCTGCTAATCGCACTTACAGCATGCATTATATCAGGTCTTGTTGCTGTCAAATACATTAAACTTCCCACTATTTGTTTGTAAATAGTGTCATCAACCTTCTTTCCACCGTCATCTTTGTTTAACTTCATACCAAACTCAGATGAAGTATTTACAGGATTACAATCCTTCATTTGAAACCTGTTCAATATATCTCGCACATACTTCTTTTGAGAAATAAAAATTCCAGTAGAAGATTGTTCCACTTCAATGCCAAGAAAGTAATGCATCATGCCAAGATCAGACATCTCAAATTCAGCCATCATGGATTTCTTAAAACTTCCAAACATGGCTGTATTATTTCCAGTGTAGATCAAATCATCTACATATACGCAAACAATGAGCATTTTTCCTCCATCTTCAGTCTTTGTGAAAAGTGTATGTTCATAAGGACATTTTTGAAATCCTTCCTTCAAAAAATAAGTTTCTATACGATTATACCAAGCCCGTGGAGCTTGTTTTAATCCATATAGAGCTTTCTTTAACTTATACACTTTGTGCTCATTGCCAAGCTTTACATAACCAGGAGGTTGATCGATAAATACCTCTTCTCGCAAATCTCCATGGAGGAATGCTGATTTTACGTCCAACTGGAAGATAGGCCATGAGTTTTGAGCTGCCATAGCAATCACCAACCTGATTGTATCATGCCTTGCAACAGGAGCAAAGACTTCTTTATAATCAACACCAAACTCCTGCTTGTAGCCCTTAGCGACCAAGCGTGCCTTGTGTTTGTCGATCTTACCATTCTCCTTCAGCTTTGTCTTGTAAACCCACTTTACACCAATTGTTTTCTGCCCTTTTGGAAGATCACATAGTTCCCATGTGTCATTTCTTTCAATGGCTGTAATTTCAGCATCCATAGCCTTCCTCCATTTTGGTTCTTTTACAGCCACTTCAAAGATGGTAGGATCACAATCTGAAAATAGAGCAAAGTGTGTAAGTGGGTCGTCACCTTGGTCAACACCAGTTACCTCATAATCAATCATCCATGCTGGTCTCCTTCGAACACGTTGAGGTCTTTGTGATTCAGCTGTAAGTGGGCTTTGATCAGTTGGGACTATTTGAGTGACTTCATCTTCTTGCTCTTTTTCCATAGGTTGCTGTCCTTTCTCCTCATCATCAAAATCAGCTGGAATACTTTCTTTAAGACCATTTTGATTCCATGACCAGGTGCATTTTTCATCAAATACCACATCACGGCTGATGACAATTTTCATGGTGCTAGGATTGTATAGTTTATAAGCTTTTGACTTATCACTAACACCAAGAAAAATACATTTTTCTCCCTTGTTGTCTAGCTTCCTCCTCTTCTCATCTGGAATATGGGCATAGGCAATGCATCCAAAAATTCGGAAATGATCTACGGTAGGTTTCCTTCCGCTCCATGCTTCCTCTGGTGTCATATTTTTAACAGCAAGTGTAGGACTTCTGTTCAACAAATGAGTGCTCCAATTAACTGCTTCAGGCCAGAAACTTTTTGGAATGCCACTTGTTGTCAAAAGGCTACGCACCATATTCATAATAGTGCGGTTCTTCTTCTCGCATACACCATTTTGTTGCGGTGTGTAAGCTGCTGTAAGTTGTCTCTTGATTCCATGGTTCTCACAAAAATTTGCAAATTCATGTGAGTTATATTCTCCACCACGATCCGTGCGAAGAACTTTTATTGGGTTGCCAACTTCTTTCTCAACAAGCGCTTTATAGCATTTAAAAGCTACAAAGGCTTCGGATTTTTCTTGCAAAAAATAAACCCAAATCCTACGACTATAATCATCAATGAAGGTAATTATATATCTTTTACCTCCATTAGAATGTGGTGTTATTGGCCCACAAATGTCGGAATGAACAAGCTCCAATGTTTTCTTCGCTCTCCAAGATTTTCCTTGTGGGAATTGATTACGGTGTTGTTTGCTAACAACACATTCTTCACAAACTTGAGAAGAAGCTGTAATTTGAGGAAGCCCCGTCACCATGCCTTTTTGTTGTAGTGTTTTCAGTCCACCAAAATTCAGATGCCCATAGCGAAAGTGCCATAGCCATGCCTCATCTTCTAATTTTGTCGAGAAGCATGAATGAGCTGTGTTGTGGAGATAAAGTGGGAACATACGATTCGCCGTCATCATAACCTGAGCAATTAAGCCCAACTTTGCATCTTGAATCTGACATACTCCATCTTTGATAAAAATCTCGTATCCTTTTTCTTGTAATTGACCCACACTAAGCAAGTTGGTTTTTAAATCTGGCACAAAAAGAACATTAGTGATAGCGTGGGTGGAATTTCCTTTGGTTTGGATTGTTACCTTTCCTTTTCCCATAACAGAAATTTTGGAGTTGTCACCAAACTTAACAGAGCTGCGAAAGGATTCATCCAAGTCAGAAAATGCCTCCTTATCTCCACACATGTGGTTGTTGCAGCCAGTGTCTAAATACCACATGTTTTGTTGAGTTTCTTCCTTCACGTGACACACCATCAAAAGAGACACCTCCTCTTCCTTTTCTGCAAAGTTAGTTTGATCTCCACTTCGTTTATTCAAATCAGTTTGACATTCGGATTTATAATGACCATACCTATGACATCTGAAACATTCAACACTGGATTTGTCTGCTGACTTTGATCGATAAGTTATTGAGTGGTGGCCTCCGCGTCCTCTGCCTCTTCCTTGAAGCTGACTCTCTTGATGATGATTTTGCTGTTGGTTCCCACGATCATTGTTGTTTCTGACTCCTCTATATCGACCTCTACCTCTTCCTCGTCCTCTATCGGCTCTACTAGGTATGAAGTGATTTTCTAATAAGGTCTTCAATGCTTGTTCTTCCTTTTCTTGTTGGTTAATTTTTTGTTCATGAACCAACAAGGAACTTTGCAATTCATCAATTGAAAGTTCATCAACATCATTAGCTTCTTCTATCGAACAGACAACAAAATTAAATTTTGGTGTCAAAGATCGAAGAATCTTCTCAACAACGGTGACATCTGTTGTCTTGTCTCCATGAATTCGCATCTTGTTAACAATAGCCATCATTCTTGAAAAGTAGTCAGTAATAGTCTCTCCTGATTTCATTCGAAGTAATTCGAACTCCAAACGAAGTGCTTGAAGCTGCTGCCTCTTTGTTCTTGTTGTACCTTGGTATTTCTTCTTCATGGAATCCCAAATATGCTTTGCGGTGTCCTTGCAAAGAATTGTTTCCAAAATTGTGCGATCAATAGCTTGGAAGAGATAATTTTTTGCTTTAAGATCCTTTAACTTCAGCCCTTCAAGCTCTGTCTTTTGCGCATCTGTCACCGTAACACCCGCTGCTGGTTCTGCTACTCCAGAAACAACAACCGTCCAATATTCTTTGGACCTCAAGAAGTTCTCCATGAGCATGCTCCAATGGTCATAGTGACCATCAAAGCGTGGAATAACTGCTTGCACAAAGCTATTTTCTGAAGCCATGGTTGAGAAAAAAGAAAAAGAAAAAGAAACTACAAATTTTCTTGGTTCTCTCCCTCACAGTTCACAGTATTTTTTTTCTCTCACTGTGAAATTCCTCTCACGTAACCAGCTCTTGATACCACTGATAACAGTAGGAGACAGAATATGGTTTTCTGGCTTATTTCATTCATAAACTGACTGCCTACAAATAGGCAAATACATAACTGAAAGTACCATGAAAATAGGCACTATCTAACACGTTCAAAATAAACTCCTAATGACTAGGTAAACTGAAACAAACCTACTAGGTAAACTGAAACAAACTTACTGACACTCCTAAATACTAGGACAACCCAAACGTGCAAATTATTAAATTTCCTCAACAACATCTGCATCCAAGATATGAGTAAACAAATCTGGGCAATTGGAAAAATAAATACACATATCTTATATAGAAAAACTGTGCTTTGCCAACGCATTCGCTAGACTATTTGCTTCCCGATACGAACGAGATAAAACAACTTCCCAATCCAATTCTACTCTCCCCTATATATCTCACAGACACACACACTCTCTCTTCCTCGCTCCTTTCAACTCTCTCTAAAAGTGTCACAACATTCTTATATTAATATTGTGTGACATTATATCCTTCTTTTGTGAGAGAGAAATAGAGAAAGAGATACAGAGTTGATGGATAAAGAAAGAGAAGGGAGAGAGAGAGAGAGAGAGAGAATTGAAGTGGGAGAGTGAAAGGGAAATATATATATATAGAGAGAGAGAGTGTGTGTGTGTTAAGTGGGAGAGAGAGAGAGAGATATAGGGAAAGAAAGAAAGAGATAGCGAGAGTTGAAGGGGAGAGGGAGATGGAGATGGAGAGTGAGAGGGTGAATTCAGGGGGAGAGAGAGAGAGAGAGAGAGAGATAGAGAGATAGAGAGAGAGAGAGATATAGAGCGTTGGAAGAGAGAGAGAGAGAGAGAGAGAGAGAGAGAGAGAGTGAGAGAGAGAGAGAGAGAAAGAAAATGAGAACAAGTATTAAGGGAGAGCGAGAGTTGATAGAGAGTTGAGAGGTTGAGAGAGGGGGAGATTTTTGGGAGAGAATGAGAGAGAAAGGAAGTAATACTTGACATTTATCCGCTTATTTTTAATTTTAATAATTTTATTTAAATAATATTATATTTAATATCGTAAGTCAAAAATTGATTTATCATCTTGATTTTAATTCTACTTATTATGTTTAACTAATATTATTTTAAAATATATCGTGCAGTAAAAACTTTATTAAAACTTAAAAATATACACACGTTTATTTTTCTCTGCTGTGCGCATTAAAAAAAGCGGATAGACGGACACGGGAGTGTCCGTCTGAACGCTAGTATATATAAAAGGGTTAATGACTTTTACCCTCCTGTCATATAGGCGTGTTTTGGTTTACCCCCCTTAAATTTTTTTATTAAAGAAGACTTTAACAAATAAAGATTCCATCTTAGAATCTTGCCTACGTGGACAAAAATAATGTGTTGACTGTATATTTGCTGCACACGTGGCATTTTTTATTTAATTTCCACGTGTTTTTTAATTAATAAAAAAAAATTTAAAATTTTTTTTGAAATCCTTTTTAAAGAAAGTTTATTTTTAATTTTATATATATTTTTAACATTATTGATTGGTTGTTAAAAGGTTAAATATCAAAAGTAAATTATTTTGTCTACAATGAGTGATGAACCCAAGACATAATACTTCCAAGAGTCACAATCTACCACTAGGCCAATTGCTCCTATTGTTTAATTTCTTGCATCAAAAATATTAAAATAACATATAGTTTAAGCAAAAATAAATATAGTTTGAGACTATTCATACTTCTAAATAAAATTATGGGATTAGATTTACTATTTTTCAAGATAAATTGTAAATAAGAAACTTGTTTAATATAAGATAAATTTTATTAAGAATTACTATATCTTCAATTCTATATATTCCAATATCATAAATTTTAGTGGCCTAATATGCCTACTTTGACTCACTAGTCTCAAACCTACCAACCTCAATAGTGGTTTACATGTTGTTCTTCTTTTGCCTAACTTTTTTCACCAAGTTTGATGAGTTTTAATTTGAGCCATATAATGGTAGGTGACATAAAAATCTTAATATTTCTCATAGACCATATAATGGTAGGTGACATAAAAATCTTAATATTTCTCATAGACCATTCAAGTACTACGATATTATATTTTTAAGATTCATAAGAAGAAAAAGGCCAAAGCAACAAAAGAATAATAAGAGTATAAATCATATAATAAAATGTAAGAAATTAAACAATAGAAGCAATTAAAATTTAAGAAATTATTTTCACTCAAACCTATTAGAGTGATAAGTAGGGGGTTACAAATGGATATAAATTTTATATATAATTTATAAAAATATATAAATTATTTGTTTACTGCTTTTTTTTACATATACATTATTTGATAAATTATTTATTTGTTTACTGCTATTTTATTAAATACTTATTAAATACTTAAAAAAAATATTTTTTTTAAAAAAATTAAAAAAAAAAGAATTTCCACGTGGAAATTAAAAAAAATGGCACGCGTGCAGCAATTACACAGTTAGCACATTATTTTTATCCACGTATGCAAGATTCTAAGAATCTTGGCAAAAACAAATGGAACAGAGACTTTAATGGTGAAATCTTTATTTGTTAGGTCTGCTTTAAATTTTTTTTTAAGAGGATAAACCAAAACACGCTTATATAGCAGGGGGTAAAAGTCATTTAACCCTTAAAAAAAAATCTTGACTTGATTTGCGATATCATGTTATATCATTGAGAAATAATTAAAATGTCTCTTTAAATAAGAATAAGAATGACTTTTACCTTTTCAACATCTTAATTCCATTATTTTACTAATGGAAGGATTTTTTAAGTAATATAATATGTTGGGATATTACAAAATAATTATTATGGAAAAAGATTTCCTTATGCTTTTTCCTGCTGCCACCTCTCCTGTGTAACATCAGGTCTTTGATTTAAATTTAATGGCTTACTCTTTCTTTGACCATTTTTTTTTCCTATCATCAGATCAATTTAAAGGCTTGGATTGGAGCAGACTAGAGAGCAATAGAGACCCAACAGAAGAGGATTCAGATCCAATTATATTAGTTGTAATCTTAGTGATAACGAAATAGGCTTAAATGCACTTTTGGTCTTTGTAAATTAGCGAGTTTTTTATTTTCGTTCCTGTAAGTATTTTTTTTTGTTTTAGTCCCTATATTTCACTTTCGTGTTCGTTTTAGTCTCTAAAATCAAAATCCGCAGGAAAATTCACAGGAAGATCCGCAGAAAACCTGCAGATTTTCATGCGGATTTTGGCTTTAAGGACTAAACCTCAAGCAAAAAGTAAAATAGAGGGTCTCAAACAAAAAAATAACTTACAAGAACAAAAATAAAAAACTCGCTAATTTACCGGGACCAAAAATATATTTAAGTCTAGGGAAATATTATATTAAGATGTTTCTTTGAATTTATTCAAGACGTGCCGAACCCCAGAAGTTGGCATGTGAGTCTTTTTCTCAATAATTTTCTAATATGATTCTTTTGCGATGGAGGGGGCGACAGAGAGTTTGCATATCGATACATATAACCCAATTTTTCATAAAGTTTGACGATACCCAATTTTTCATAAAGTTTGACGATAATTATCTTGTGAAGATTAAATTTCTAGAAACTAATTAGTTAGTATGTGACAATTCTAATAACCCTACATAGTAACATAAGCTATAAAACTTTTTTTACACAATCCAGTTTTGTCACAACAACTTCTCACCATGCTCTTTATAGGCTGGTAGTGGTAGTTTGTCTTACTACGTAGTACCAATCCTTAATTTGAGGTTCTTGTGTTGTTTGTATTAAGAGAGAATAATTGAAGGAGAGAGTGACATATTCATATAGGGAAATTCTACGGTGCATTCGCCCATTTGACTTCAGTGGTGAAGTCACTGCCTGACCAATCAGAATTAAGCCCTAAGTCCTAATAGTGCCACAGTGGACTGAAGCATTAAATGACCCTTATTGACACTTACTGTGGTAATTTTATAGTTTGTATATTGCAACTTAGTCCCTAACATATTAATATTGTTTTTAAATTTTAATGTTTATTAGTTCCTAACATATTAATATTGTTTTTAAATTTTAATGTTTTTAAAAGAATAAAATAAATTATGATTCATCTTCCACACTTCATCTTTTCATAGTCGTAAAAATATAATTTCAGATACCCTTTGATTTCAACAATTTCACTTCAATCTCCATTTCACCAAATCAAAATCTACTCAAAATAAATCAATATAAACATAAATATAAAAAAAAACTAACGTGAGAAATTATAATTGGTTTGGAGAATTTTCCGGCGGTGGTTCTCCGCCGTTGACATCGACACTGTCATCATATAAGCATCATTAGCATAAATTTTTTGTAGGAAGATGTAGATATTATATTGCTAAATCTAACTGCGTCGTCAATTTCGATTAAAATCAACTGTGTTCATAGATTGATTGAATTGTTCAGTTAGGGTTTATTTGGTACTTTTTGGAAATTCGTATTTATCTTTGGTTGATAGCTTTAATAAGTTACATGGTTGGAATCGTGATGAAATTCCGAGCAATTTGGTATTTTACATTTTTCAATTTGATGAGGAATGGAGAAAATATGAGTTTGGCCATGGTGGTGGTCTTGAGGAAGAAGAAGATGGAGTTTGGCTTTTCACCATTGTTGGGTTATCAAAGCTTCAAATTGGTATTCCTCAAAAGAAGTAAAATTGGACAAAAAAGAAGATATTATTGTGTTCAGAATATAATTTCCAATTGAACCATGTGATTTTTTAATATTTATTTGCTGTGTTATATGAGTATGAAATGTGCAGGTCCGGGAAAAGCATGGTGAGAACAATGGAGGAACAGTACCGGCGTAAGCTTTTTTGTTTCAGATTTTTAAGCGCTTTCGTTTCATATATATTGTATAATTTTCGTTTACTTACAGCGAAGCAAGGATGTCGTAGCGGCAATGGGAGGGCTTTAAGTTCATAAAGTGCGGGGGCGTGGGTTCGATCCCAGCCACCTGCAGTTTTCCTTTACCTTTTTTTTAAATGATGCACGCTGGTGGTTCGTTTCGTCTGTCCCGTACTTCAAATCAATGAGATTGGACACAATTGTTTGGCAGGCACAAAGCTCACCAAATTTTGTATGCGATATTCAATGATCATACAGAGGCTACTCTAAGCTTATTATTGGCTTTCATGTGCTACTTATGGGAAACAATATATTATTTGTTCTTTTTGTGACTGTAAATAATGTGATCAAAAGTTTATGCGGTGGAGATCAATGAATTTACTAATATTTATAGAGCAGTTTATGGTTTATATTTTAATCTTTATTACTGACTAAAATTAAAATACATATTGACATATAATTATTGCATCATTGAATATACTTCTAAATTAAAATACATATTAATATATAATTATTGCAACATTTAATATTTTTATATGTTTGTCTGAAATTATTTTAAAAAAATCAGATTATCATTTATTTAAAAATTACTATTTTTAATGTTTATTACTAACCAAAACTAAAATTAAAATACTTTTAAAATAGTTCAAATTATTTTTCTTTTGTTTGATATTACAGAAACGAATAGTAGCAAGCGAAAATGTTTATCAATTAAAAATTAAAATACGTTGTAATTTCAATATTTATCAATTGTTATTTAAGATTAAAGTATTTCACTCAACATATAATTATTGCATCATTGAATATAATTTTAAATTAAAATACATATTAATATATAATTATTGCAACATTTAATACTTTTATATATTTGTCTGAAATTATTTTAAAAAGAATCAGATTATCATTTATTTAAAAATCACTATTTTTAATGTTTATTACTAACCAAAACTAAAATTAAAATACTTTTAAAATAGTTCTAATTATTTTTCTATGTTTGTTAGATATTGCAGCAATGAATAGTAGCAAGAGAAAATATTTATCAATTAAAAATTAAAATACGTTGTATTTTCAATTTTTATCAATTGTCATTTAAGATTAAAGTATTTCACTCAACATATAATTATTGTATCATTGAATATACTTTTAAATTAAAATACAAATTAATATATAATTATTGCAACATTTAATACTTCTATATGTTTGTCTGAAATTATTTTAAAAAGAATCAGATTACCATTTATTTAAAAATTACTATTTTTAATGATTATTACTAACCAAAACTAAAATTAAAATAGTTTTAATTATTTTTTTATGTTTGTTTGATATTGTAACAATGAATAATAGCAAGAGAAAATATTTATCAATTAAAAACTAAAATACGTTGTATTTTCAATATTTATCAATTGTTATTTAAGATTAAAGTATTTCACTCAACATATAATTATTGCATCATTGAACATACTTTTAAATTAATATACATATTAATATATAATTATTGCAACATTTAATACTTTTATATGTTTGTTTGAAATTATTTTAAAAAGAATCATATTACCATTTATATAAAAATTACTATTTTTAATGTATATTACTAACCAAAACTAAAATTAAAATACTTTTAAAATAGTTCTTGAGAAGAGAGAAACCCTATGATTTCTAAGAGAGAAAGGCGTTGGATTTTATGATGAGAGAGGGGGAATATTTGTTTTTTTGGAAAACAACAAGAATTGAATGGGTTAGTTAGTCCTTAATTCATGATTTTGGTTATCTCAACGTGACTATTTTGTTTTTTTCTATGTGAAATAGTTAATTTTAAAAAATATATAAAGTCAATTATAGTAAATTTTCTAAAAATAACAAATGTAAAAATGACAAGGATTCTAAAAATGTGACATTTGTCAAACTTGCCAAAATACTATTTTCCTTTTTTTTTATATTTATATTGTATGATTCACAATATGTATAGTGGAGGTTTTTGTAATATTGTATGATATTGTATGATTCACAATATGTATATTGGAGGTTTTTGTATAGAATGCTCCAAATAAATTCTGCATTGAATTAGATTGGAATAGATGATGGTGTGGTGTACCATTAAAGAGATTTAATTTATTTTCATATTTAATGTTTGAAATCTTGCACCAATGTCTTCATTTTTAACGTTACAAAATAATTAGAGTTTAAATTAAAATTAAGATTAAAATTATATTATGTTATGTTTAAGATTATTTAAATTATATTGTATTAATTAAGACTAAAATTAATTAGGGACTAACTGCATAATGAAAAGTTGCATTCAAAATTAGAATTATTAGTTTTTTATTTAAAAACTTGATGTTTTTTAAAAATCTAAAAATAAATAAAGTTTAAATTATTTATGGTCAACTATGTGTGAACCATGTCAGAGATGCATTGATGATTGTCAACTATGTGTGAATCATGTCAGAAATGCATTGTTGATGGTCAATTATGTGTGAACCATGAAAAATAGGCAGTAAATGATGGTGAACCATGTCAGAGATGCATTGATGATGGTCAACTATGTGTGAACCATGGAAAATAGTCTGTAGATGATGGTGAACCATATCAGAGATGCATTGATGATGGTCAACTATGTTTGAACCATGTCAGAAATGCATTGATGATTGTCAACTATGTGTGAACCATGGAAAATAGTCATTAGATGACGGTGAACCATGTCAGAGATGCCTTGACGATGATCAACTTTGTGTGAACCATGATAGAAATGCATCGATGATGGTTAACCATGTGTGAACCATGTAAAATAGTCAGTAGATGATGGTGACAATCTTCCATGGTTCACACATATTTAACCATCATTTACGCATCACTGACATAATTGACACATAGTTGATCATCATCTATGCATCTCTGACATAGTTCACACATAATTAACTATTATCTGTTGATTATCTTCGATGGTTCACTCATAGATGACCATCGATAGGGTAAATTAATTTTACACTGATATTCAATAAAAATATACTATTATGCCATATTATGTAAATAATTCAAAAATTTGAATATGATTTGACGGAATACATGTCAAGGAGTCAACCGAGGATGTTCGACTATGTATGAACTATGTCAGGGAGTCAAATGATGATGGTCAACTACGTGTGAACTATGTCAGAGATACATAAATGACGGTCAACTATGTGTGAACCATGGAAGAGATTCAACAAATGATAGACAACTATGTGTGAATTATGCCAGAGATGCATAGATGATTATCAACAATGTGTGAACCATGTCAGGGAGTCAACCGATGATGGTCAACTACGTGTGAACCATGTCAGGGAGTCAACCGATGATAGTCAACTATGTGTGAATTATGTCAGAGATGCATAGATGATGATCAACTATATGTGAACCATGTCAAGGAGTCAACTGATGATGTTCGACTATGTGTGATCCATGTTATAGATGGACAGGAGATGGTCGACTATGTTTGAACCATGTTACATATGAATATAAGATGGTTAACTATGTGTGAACCATGTCAGGGAGTCAACTAATGATGTCTGACTATGTGTGAACCATGTTATAGATGGACAGGAGATGGTCGACTATGTGTGAACCATGTAAAGGAGTCAACTGATGATGTTCGACTATGTGTCAACCATGTCAGGGCGTCAATTGATGATGTTCGACCATGTGTGAACCATGTCAAGGAGTCAACGGACGATGCTCTACTATATGTGAACCATGTTAGGGATGCACTAATGATGCCCGACTATGTGTGAACCATGTCAGGAAGACAACTGATGATGTCCAACTACGTGTGAACCATGTTATAGATGGATAAAAGATGGTCAACTATGTGTGAACCATCTTAGGGAGTCAATTGATGATGGTAGACCATGTGTGAACCATGTTAAATAGTCAACAGATGATGTTCGACCATGTGTGAACCATGTCAGGGATGCACTAATGATGTTAGACTATGTGTGAACTATGTCAAGGAGTTAACTGATGATGTCTGACTATGTGTGAGTTATATCAGAGATGCATAGATGATGGTCAATTATGTGTGAACCATGGAAGAGATTCAATAGAAGATGGTAAACGATGTGTGAATTCTTTCATAGATGCATAGATGATGCTCAACTAAGAGTGATCCGCGGAATATAGTCAATAAATGATGGTCAACTATGTGTGAACTATGTCAGAGATGCATAAATGCTGATCAAGTACGTGTGAACTATGTCAGAGATGCATAGATGTTGATCAACTATATGTGAACCATATCAGGGATTCAACTGATGATGGTCAACTATGTGTGAATCATGGAAGATAGTAATTAGTAGATGGTCAACTATGTGTAAACTAAGTTATTGATAGTTAATATATGATGGTTAACTATGTGTGAGCCATGTTAGAGATTCATAAATGATGGCTCACTATGTGTGAACCATGTCAGAGAGTCAATTGATGATGGTCGACTATGAGTGGACCATGTAAGAGAGTCAATTGATGATGGTGGACCATGTGTGAACCATGTCAGGGAGTCAACAAATGATGTTCGACTATGTGTGAACCATGTCTGGTATAATTCACACATTGTTAACCATCATATGATGACTATCTTTCATGGTTCACACATATTTGACTATCATCTGTTGAATCTCTGACATGGTTTACTCATAGGAGATGGTAAACTGTGTCTTAACTATGTCAGAGATGCATAAATGATAGTCAACTATGTGTGAATAATGGAAGACAGTCAACAGAAGATGGTCAACTATGTCAGAGATGCATGGATGATGGTCAATTATGTGTGAACAATGGAAGATAGTCAACAGAAGATGGTCAACTATGTCAGAGATGCATATTTGATGGTCAACTATGTCTGAACTATGTCAGAGAGTCAATGTACGATGGTTAACTATGTGTGAACCATGTAAGAGCTTCATAAATGATGGTCAAATATGTGTGCATCATGTTACACTAACTTTTGAGTTTTATTTTTATTTTAACCATTTAGAACCTGCTTTACTATTTTATTAACTGATTGGGCATTATGATCACGTGTAAGCGCCTGGCCTGTTGGCTGAGGTTTTAAGCTGCAACCTTGAGGGCATGAGTTCAACACTCACCAAGTGCAAACCTATTTTTTTAGCACTCATTTCACTTTTTTATTCAACTTTGATAATTTATTTAAGATAGAAAATCAAGTCATTTTAACTTGAAGTCACATAATTGTGTGACTTCACCACATTAAAAACAGGTGTGGACCATGTTAGGGAGTCAACTGGAGATGATCAACTATGAGTGAACTATGTCAGAGATGCATAAATGATGGTCAACTATGTGTGAACAATGGAAGATAGTCAACATATGATGGTAAACTATGTTAGAGATGCATAAATGATGGTCAAATATGTGTGCATCATGTTACACTAACTTTTGAGTTTTATTTTTATTTTAACCATTTAGAACCTGCTTTACTATTTTATTAACTGATTGGGCATTATGATCACGTGTAAGCGCCTGGTCTGTTGGCTGAGGTTTTAAGCTGCAACCTTGAGGGCATGAGTTCAACACTCACCAAGTGCAAACCTATTTTTTTAGCACTCATTTCACTTTTTTATTCAACTTTGATAATTTATTTAAGATAGAAAATCAAGTCATTTTAACTTGAAGTCACATAATTGTGTGACTTCACCACATTAAAAACAGGTGTGGACCATGTTAGGGAGTCAACTGGAGATGATCAACTATGAGTGAACTATGTCAGAGATGCATAAATGATGGTCAACTATGTGTGAACAATGGAAGATAGTCAACATATGATGGTAAACTATGTTAGAGATGCATAAATGATAGTCAAATATGTGTGAACAATGGAAGATAGTCAACAAAAGATGGTAAACTATGTGTGAATTATGTCAGAGATGCATAGATGATGGTCAACTATGTGTGAACCATGTAAGAGATTCATAAATGATGTTCAAATATGTGTGCACCATGTAAGACAATCAATAGAAGATGGTTAACTATGTATGAACCACATTACAAATGGATATGAGATGGTCAACTGTGGGTGGACCATGTTTGACATATAATAGATGATGTTCAACTATGTGTTAACCATGTTAGACAGTCAACTAATTATGTTCGACAATGTGTGAACCATATCAGGGATGCGTTGAAGATGGTCGACTATGTATGAACCATGTCAGACAGTCAACTAGAGATGTCCTACTATGTGTGAACCATGTCAGAGATGCATTAATGATGGTCCACTATGTGTGAACCATGTCAGGGATGCATAAATAATGATCGACTATGTGTGAACCATGTCAGAGATGCATTATTAATGTTCGAATATGTGTGAACCATGTCAGGGATGCATTAAAAATTGTCGGCTATGTGTGAACCATGTCAGACAATCAACTTATGATGTCCGACTATGTGTGAACCATATCAGGGATGCACTAAAGATTGTCGACTGTGTGTGAACCATGTCAGACAGTCAACTGCTAATGTCCCACTATGTGTGAACCATGTCAGAGACGCATAGAAGATGGTCGACTATGTGAACCATGTAATAGATGCATTGATGATTGTCAACTATGTGTGAACCATGGAAAATTGTCAGTAGATGATGATGAACCATGTCAGAGATGCATTGATGATGGTCATCTGTGTGTGAACCATGGAAATAGTTAGTAGATGATGGTGAACCATGTCAAAGATGCATTGATGATGGTAAACTATGTGTGAACCATGTCAGAGATGCATTGATGATGGTCAACTATGTGTGAATCATGTCAGAAATGCATTGATGATGGTCAATTATGTGTGAACCATGAAAAATAGGCAGTAGATGATGGTGAACCATGTCAGAGATGCATTGATGATGGTCAACTATGTGTGAACCATGGAAAATAGTCTGTAGATGATGGTGAACCATATCAGAGATGCATTGATGATGGTCAACTATGTTTGAACCATGTCAGAAATGCATTGATGATTGTCAACTATGTGTGAACAATGGAAAATAGTCATTAGACGACGGTGAACCATGTCAGAGATGCCTTTACGATGATCCACTTTGCGTGAACCACGTTAGAAATTCATCGATAATGGTTAACCATGTGTGAACCATGGAAAATAATCAGTAGATGATGGTGACAATCTTCCATGGTTCACACATATTTAACCATCATCTACGCATCACTAACATAATTGACACATAGTTGATCATCATCTATGCATCTCTGACATAGTTCACACATAATTAACTATTATCTGTTGACTATCTTCGATGGTTCACTCATAGATGACCATCGATAGGGTAAATTAATTTTACACTGATATTCAATAAAAATGTACTATTATCATATAAATAATTCAAAAATTCGAATATGATTTGACGAAATACATAATAATCATTGGTTGACAGTGTAAAATTAATTTATATGATAAATCGATATTCTATTTTCTCATAATTTAATTTGATACATTCGTAAAAAAAATGTTATGTTATGAATCAATTAAAATAAATCATTTTATTTTTATAACAATTTTTTATGAGAAAATGGGTCATGCACTGACAGTGTAAAATATTTTTACACTGTCAACCAATCACCACCATGCATCCAATTAAAACATTCTTTTATTTTAAAAAAACTTTAATGACATGGCACATTCATGACTCCCTATTGGATGATAGTATAAAACTATTTTACACTGTCAGTACACTATCTTTTAACTCATTTTTTATTTATTATTTTATTAGTAAAATTGAAAACTCAAAAAATTTATCTTTTTGAAATTGTATTCGGTGGTTTTAATTAGACAGCAAAGCGGAACAAAATGGCGGCAACCAAAAATTAACATTTCATTGAAAAAAACCCGCTACAAACCTCCCAATTTCAAACCAAAGTTAAACACCCAAACACTCAAATTTTCGAGAAAACCAAATAGCTTCATGGAATTTCATTTTGGCGAAAACATTTTCAAAAACCCCTTTTTCTATATAGACACAATCTCCCGTTTCTTTTTTCTTCTTCCATATTTCACAAACCCTAATCTTGCTCCTCTTTCTTCATATTCGTTTACACTTTTCCATTCAATCGAAGATGCAGACTCGTGGTTCAAAAATGAGGGAAAAACACTGAACCAACGCAAAACATGAAATTTAACAGATTATTGAACCGTATGCATTTGATATTTCCAACTATCTTCGCCACATGGAGGTAAGATTTTGTTATTTTTACTTATTGTTTACAATTTTTAGGTTATTAAAGTTTTTTCTGTTTCTTAGACGGAGAAAAAGAGAACACCTATGTTTTACTGTGCAATTTGTGTGTTTCAGTGAGTCTCGGTGTTTTAATTGCTAGTACATCCTTGGGTAAATATTCAATGTCCTTTGCTTTAGTCTATTTAATATGTGAATGAGTAATATAATAAATGTATTTCAAGGCAATTAATGTTGAGAATCTATTGCAGATTTCATCACTTAGTGATTTCTTGGGTTATAAATCTGCTGAGTTGGAAGAATGTGTACTCATTTTACATGATTTATATTTGTCAAGAAAGGCGGCACCATTGAAAGCTATCAGGGATAAATACAAGCAACACAGGGTAATTGTTTAAGTCTTTCTTATTGTTTTAGTTACTTTTACGGTGGCCTTTTGATTTGAATTTCATCTTTATGCTTATTCATTCCTCTTATTGTAGGTTCTGCTCAATATGCTTCCTAAATACTACCATCATGCAGGAAGTTATGAAAATACACTCATTACAAAAGTCATCCTAAACAGTTCAAATATGCTTCCTAAATACTATCTTTTGTCTTTAACAGTTCGAATATGTCGTAGAGGTTCGGGACGCTCGTATGCTGTTGTCCACAAGTCATCCACATGCAAGTTTTCATCAATAATGTATATGTCTTGTATGTGTGTTGGTCGTATGTCTTATGTACTTGATTACATTGTCTCCAGGAATGTTTGGTTTGGTTTAGTTAATATCTGAATATGATGTTAATATTAGGAGCCTAAAACTAACTATATCTGATGGCTTTTATGCAACTGTCTTAAGTGATGCAAGCTGATACAAATAGTAATGATCTGCATGACACTCAACATATGAAAATTAATGTGGCTGTTTTGATTGTTACTACCAAGGATTAACAAATTTTCATCTGTCTTGTATTTATCTAGTTTAGTTTCTGATAGGACATAAATCAATTTGGCAGGAGACTAAAAGCCACCTTGTAGATATGTTATATTGGTCCCTTAATTCGTGTTGTTGCTACTTATTTTCTATTGCCTAATCTTAGAAGTTATCAAATATATGGTCATATAGGTCTTTCACATGTAGTTGAATGAAGGGGATGGAGCATTCTATGGACCAAAGATAGATATCAGTGCATCTGATGCGTTGAGTATAAAATTCCAGTGTGCAACTCTACAGGTTTACCCTGTTTGGCTTTACTTGCTTGCATTCACATGGTTCAGTTGTTAATTATTTTTACTGATAATTGGATAAACTGGCTCCTTGCAGCGTGACTTTCAGCTTCCTGATCGTTAAGTTGGAATTCTCGGCTGAGGATGAAGCCAAAATTGAGAGGTTCACCAAAAATCTTTTTCCTTTGTATCTTAATGAAGGATATACCTTGATTTCCTGAATACATGCTGTCTGATCCTAGTTGTTGGATACTCATTGGGAGTCTTTTGTTTATGTTCGGCGAACAATCTGGACTCTCGTTCAAGCTTCTATTTGGAAGGTGCTGATTCTCTGCCGAACGGTCATCTAAGGGATGCAATTAAGTATTCACAAGGGGTTACCAGTCTGTAGATGTTTGTAATTGGCAAAGGATTTTTGGTAATGTGCATGGGTATAAGATGTCCTGAGGATGTACTTCTGTTAGCTAATACAAGTTTACTAGATGTCAAGTGGAATGTTATGACATCAGTAAATGTTTCTGAACTGACAGTAGAAGGCACTGCAGTTTAGATATAAGTGGCACTATTCTAGGAAACTTACTGTTAGGATTTGACTACGAGCGAATCCTTATTTGTTGGAGCTGATTGTGGAATAATTATTTGTTATTATAACAAATATGGAGATATTCGTGGAGAATATCTTGGAGCTGCTATTTGTTGTTACAATAATATGGAGATATTTGTGGAGTAAATATAGCAGCGTTTTGTTATGAATTTGTTACAGCTTATGCTGTTATTTTGAAGGCCCAAATCCAGTTGGGATAAAAGGGTTATAAATAGAAGTTTTATAACCTACTTTGTAGAAGCCGTGAATTGAAGAAGATGTAGTTTTAGGGCTGAGTCTGTTAGGTGAACCACCCGGACTGTGGGATGGTCACCCTGTTTACCTTGAAGCCTGTAGGCAAGAGGAAGTTTGTTCTCACTCTAAACCTGTAGGTATGAGCTGAGTATTGTTCTTGGAGGAAGCTGTGAAGCAACTTCAAGGTGTGTTCTAAGTTAAAAGTTTAACCACTTTTAGTCTTAGGTGTTTTTGATAGAAGTGTTTCTTCTATCCTTCTTAGTATTTGAAGTGTTATAGGATATTAGGCAGTTGTAACAGTTCCTGGAATTAGGAGATTGTTCAACATCACTGCGGTGATTGGAATTGAGATGGGGATATCTCTTATCTAGGTGCGGTATCCTAGATAGAAGGGTCATTAGGTAGTCATTAGGTAAACAGTGGCTGTTGCCTGCAAACCTGAGGTTGTTTGTAAGAAAATAATACTACTGGAAGTGAACTTCATTCCTGGCTTGGTATGCCCCCAGATGTAGGTTGGTTAGAACCGAACTGGGTTAACAATTCTGTGTGCAATTTACTTTTTGCTGTTGTTAATTGTACGATGTCATAACATCAGAGATGACATCCATTGTTTACTTGTTAATCAAGTATTTAACAGAACCTGTCAACACTGAGTCTGCATATTTCAGCTATGCAGTTTTATAATGGTTCTGTAGTATTGTATGATCTCAACTTAATCCTGGACAGAAGATAATTTAAGAGATCAGTTGTAATACCCTGCATAATATATCTGCACAGCTAGATGTCTTAACATCGTGCTTGACATCTGAGACTGTCATACCAGAATTTCAATTGGTATCAGAGCAGGCATCCTGTCTGTTTCTGGATGAGATCTATGGGAGATACTTTCTGGTTTTATGCAAGGTAGATGATGTAATCAACAGCTAAAAGAGGAAGACAACAAGTGGCAGTTGGCTTTTTTCGTGTCTTGGATTAAATTACTCTTGGGCAGAAGGGTGATAAGATTGAAGACTCAAGAAGATGTGTGTGCTCTAAGCTGGTTGATTGTGTGTGCTGGATGTTTTGATTATGATACAACATTAATGAAGAACCATGAAGGGAGCATGGAGTCTAAGTACTGAGGAAGATTGTGTTCAATAAGGAATTGAACAGAGGGTGCGCTCTTGAAGACATGAAGATGCGTCTTATGTTTTCCATTCATCAAAGTACAAGGAAACATGTGTTGTCCTGGATAAGGTGAAAGTATTACTGTTGTTGTGCTGATTGTGTTTCCAGCATGGTGTTTTCTTGGTGGAAGGTGAGATTACCAAGGATGTGTGTGATGTCACACCTCATGTTATAACATGTTCTGCTTAATATGGATATGAAAAGCAGACAATGTGCTGAAGTTTGGAGAGCAACATTATTGTCAAAAGTGGCAGTTTTGACTTAGTGTGGATTGGAATGGGCAGATTCTAATCTAGATGACAGTAGTGGTCTAAACTACTTTCATGTTGAAGGCTTCATATGACATGAAGAGGGTTACTTGATCTTAAAGTTGGAAGATCTTGGTAACTAGGTGTGCTAGACCAAAGTTATCCATAGGTGCTTGGGTCTAGGGTATAGCTTGAAGCTGAAGCAAGCTATTTGTTAGGGTAAAACCAGTGTTATGCCCTATGTGTGATGCTTACTATTATAAGATGTGAAGTAAGCAATGTGTATTCTGTTGAAATAAGACTGCTGTCCGTTCTCTATCTCTGGGACATACTCAACAGAATTTATTTTAAGCAGATTCTTACAGCCATAACTGAAGTGTCAAAGATACTTGAGTAATCTCTCAAGTCCACTCATTTTGACATGGTTCATTATTGCTGATGAATGACTCTTGATCAATGTCAGTCATAAAATCTGCATGTGTTTTCCTGAAAGGAGGAATAAATGTCACACTAAAAGTTGTGACATCTGCACTGGTATGCAGCTACCAGTTGAAGAACAGATGTTCTGGTGCTAAGCAAATGTAGTGTGAGTACATATGTTTGGAACCTACTCCTGATCTGGAAGAGGAGACATCTGACTATGATTGATCAGGACACGATCAATTGGTAATTCTACAACAATGTTCATATATGTAGAAATTACTCTTTTTGCTCAAAATGCCATAATTGATTCATAAAGGTATACCTTTCTATCCCTTTATATTAAAATCAAGTTGAGCCTATATCTGGTTTTTTCTTCTGATCAAAGGAACCAGATGTATATTGTGATTCATTACCATAGAACAGTTGTTGGAACTGAATACTGTGTCTTATACACAGTGAAATATGGTTATGGATTGTGAACTTCCCTAAAGTAATATTCAAAGAAGGAAGTTATGTTGAAGAATCAAGGATGTCAGATGATCCATTGAAAATCTGACTTATTCAGTGTCATGCCATTCCTAAAGTCTTTCCAGAAATCTCTTGAGGGAATCTCCTCTAGAGGTATAGACTATGGCATCCAACATCTCATAATCAGAGTGTGAGTCTGTAGTGGTATATTGAGATGCTGGCTATCTATTCCTTGATTATGCTGATAAAAGAACTCTACTATCTTCACCAAACTGTAATGAACAAGCTATTAGAGATGTTAATCAAGAATCATGAAAGATGATGTCTCATCAGATGCTATAACATCATCTCAAAGTCTTCATGTGTTAAAGTTAATTTAGTGCTTATCATTGAAGACAATCTCATGGTTATACATTCTAAGTTCTTCTACAACGAGATACAGTAAGTGGCAGACTGTATATTGTGTAGCAAGTAACTAAAGTATTCCATATTTGGAAACTGTGGCAAGTCCAAGTGAAGGATGCTTTAAGTTCAAACATCAAAGATATCCTCTGTTTGTATAAGTAAGGGGGAGTAAAGGAGTTTGAAGATCAGCAATGACAAAGTTAATCTGCATATAATCTTCATGGAAAGTCTATCAATGACTAATCTCAAAAGCAGATGAACAATGTCATATGTGATGTCAGAACATAACTCACAACATGTTTTATCCTTGAAACCAGCAAGGAACATTCATTGATTTATCAACTAAAACATGTTCTGATGGTGTGTATCACTTGTTCTGATACAGTGCATGTTCCAACCATTGCACAAGTTCACCTGAAGCAGATTTCTCAAATAACATCTCTTGATCAAGACATTTGTTAAAGTCTAGGTATGTTATGCATTATGCTCAGGTTTATAGAGTCTTTTGTTTTAGTTTATTCTTTCATTATTTGAGTCACTTATATTTATTATTGAATATAAGTATAGTCCTGTGTCTAGAGTTTAGGTTATGTTTATCAAATTGTGATGAACATAGGGATTAAGGGTAGTGTTCAGATTTTGCAAAATCTGAGGTCAATCTTTGCAGTTGTTTTTGCATAAGATCTTGTGTTTTCTTCTTGCTCTTGTTTTGAGTCTTTATTTTCTAGTCTGAATACATGTTGCTTCTTGTATTCTCAGTAGTTCAACATAGAGTTATTGTCTATTTTGAATATGTCTTGTGAGTCTATAGTCTTGAACATTGACTGTCTTGTGTTCTGAGTCATCCAACATAGATAACTGGTTTACTATACAAGTAATTGGATGGGCCAAGTTATTGTATTGTCATATTGAGTATCCTCTTATGTTCCAAAAGAGGAAATAGAGTCTGTGAATGGAACTCTGAAGTTGAGGGGGAGCAGTATATGTCCTCAACTCAAAGGAATGATGTAGCTGTCTCAAAGAATGTTGAAACATCAATTTAAAATAAACAAGGTATGGCAATTTGGTTTGCTTGATTGATTTGGCAACATTTGTGGCCAAACAGGGGGAGAGATGCTGTATGTATGTCACTTACAAGCCTGTGAGGAAGTCTGTATGGTGTATTAGCTACAAGTACATCACTGTTGTGTATTGTGTCTTGTGAGGGAGTGACATATTGATTGTTTAGCCAAAAATTTGCCAAAGGGGGAGATTGTAGATGTTTGTAATTGGCAAAGGATTTTTGGTAATGTGCATGGGTATAAGATGTCCTGAGGATGTACTTCTGTTAGCTAATACAAGTTTACTAGATGTCAAGTGGAATGTTATGACATCAGTAAATGTTTCTGAACTGACAGTAGAAGGCACTGCAGTTTAGATATAAGTGGCACTATTCTAGGAAACTTACTGTTAGGATTTGACTACGAGCGAATCCTTATTTGTTGGAGCTGATTGTGGAATAATTATTTGTTATTATAACAAATATGGAGATATTCGTGGAGAATATCTTGGAGCTGCTATTTGTTGTTACAATAATATGGAGATATTTGTGGAGTAAATATAGCAGCGTTTTGTTATGAATTTGTTACAGCTTATGCTGTTATTTTGAAGGCCCAAATCCAGTTGGGATAAAAGGGTTATAAATAGAAGTTTTATAACCTACTTTGTAGAAGCCGTGAATTGAAGAAGATGTAGTTTTAGGGCTGAGTCTGTTAGGTGAACCACCCGGACTGTGGGATGGTCACCCTGTTTACCTTGAAGCCTGTAGGCAAGAGGAAGTTTGTTCTCACTCTAAACCTGTAGGTATGAGCTGAGTATTGTTCTTGGAGGAAGCTGTGAAGCAACTTCAAGGTGTGTTCTAAGTTAAAAGTTTAACCACTTTTAGTCTTAGGTGTTTTTGATAGAAGTGTTTCTTCTATCCTTCTTAGTATTTGAAGTGTTATAGGATATTAGGCAGTTGTAACAGTTCCTGGAATTAGGAGATTGTTCAACATCACTGCGGTGATTGGAATTGAGATGGGGATATCTCTTATCTAGGTGCGGTATCCTAGATAGAAGGGTCATTAGGTAGTCATTAGGTAAACAGTGGCTGTTGCCTGCAAACCTGAGGTTGTTTGTAAGAAAATAATACTACTGGAAGTGAACTTCATTCCTGGCTTGGTATGCCCCCAGATGTAGGTTGGTTAGAACCGAACTGGGTTAACAATTCTGTGTGCAATTTACTTTTTGCTGTTGTTAATTGTACGATGTCATAACATCAGAGATGACATCCATTGTTTACTTGTTAATCAAGTATTTAACAGAACCTGTCAACACTGAGTCTGCATATTTCAGCTATGCAGTTTTATAATGGTTCTGTAGTATTGTATGATCTCAACTTAATCCTGGACAGAAGATAATTTAAGAGATCAGTTGTAATACCCTGCATAATATATCTGCACAGCTAGATGTCTTAACATCGTGCTTGACATCTGAGACTGTCATACCAGAATTTCACAGTCCTTTGTTTCCTGAGGTTGAAAAGCTCTTGTCTTTGTTCAAGGATTCTTGCAAGGAACTCCTCAAGCTACGTAAACAGGTTTTTATTTTTCTTCTCTCTCAGATTTTGGTTGATGTAACGTTTCATTGCTGATTGCAGAGGATAACTGTTTGTTTAAATTATGCAAACCTAAGTTGCTTTAGCGTGCTATTATAGTAGTGCTGAAACTGTTATTTGGCAATACTTAACAATATTGGTATGTTCTGCAATGCTATTCGGCTATTTGCCAATATTGGGTTGGTGTCTCAATTTTATTATGCTAATGTTGTTTGTGTTTTTGAATGGAAGATTGATGGGAGACTACACAATCTTAAGAAAGATGTTTCTGTTCAAGACTCTAAGCATAGGAGGACACTAGCTGAGGTTTGTTTCTAAACTAGTCGGTCTGTGTTATTCTATTGAAATAAGAATAATAGAAATTAAATTTTTAATATTTGAAAAATAAGTGCATATATGTAACTAGCTTGATCTTTGCAATGCAGTTCAACAGGGGCACAAGTGCGATGCAACATTATGTGGCAACACGTCCAATGTTTATTGATGTGGAAGTGATGAATGCAGACACTAGGCTAGTTCTTGGTGAACAGTCGGCACAAAGTAGTCCTAATAATGTTGCTCGTGGGCTTCCCTCCTTGTACAAAGAAATCATAGGTTTGAATTATAACTTCTTCTGTTAGCGAAACTATTTTTTCTTGAAAGAATCAGTGATGGACATGTAATTTGTTGCAGACACTGTCCGTAAAGAGGCTGCAACAATCACTGCTGTATTCCCTTCACCCAGTGAAGTTATGTCAATTTTAGTTCAGGTACCATAAAATGATCCTCACCTAATATTGTGACTTTGAATAGGTCCCCTCATCACACTGATAAATCTAGGCATACACTGTTTAAGTATAACTTTTCAATGTATAATTTTCCATAATCATTAATCAATTGTGTGTGTGTGTGCGCGTCTATCTATATATATATATATATATATATATATATATATATATATATATATATATATATATATATATATATATATATAGACACACACATTAGATTCAAAGTGGTATGTTATGTTCCTCAACTTATTTTGATATCGTTAGTTGTGTTGGAAAATTGTCCGTGAAAATGAAAGTTGGAAGATCAGTTTTTTTGAAGTGTTTGAGGAAATGTCCGTAACGTAAAGATAAGTTTTTCCAAAATCCACCGAACAAAAGAGACCCGTCTTGAATGAAATTTGCATCAGTATTGAAATGTATTTACATTTAGAAACAACAATAGTAAAGGGTCACTCTAGAAACAAAAGGAAGAACTTTACCAGTTCTGGAAAAGATCAATTCAATAGGCATTCACCAGACCAGCCATTTGAAACGGGGCTACAAACCTATAATTCTGAGCTTAATCGTCTTGTTTATATACACCGATGCTTTTATTAAACTCCTTACAGACTTACATTCTAAATTTTGTTTTGAATTTTAAAACAGCCTCTACAGGAACCCGAAAAATTGACAAGAATTATTGTTCAAGCTCTGAAACGAACAGGGAAGAGAGGTATCATCAATAAAGGGTGGGGTGGTCTTGGGAATTGTGAGTCTTGATTTCTACTTCGAGCATGCCATCAGCTTACATTATTTTACTGCTCTGATTGTGAAGCATGTAGTGATTTCAATTTCTTAGTGGCAGAACTAAATACCTCCAAATCTGTGTACTTACTGGACAACTGTCCGCATGATTGGCTATTTCCACGATGCACTGCTGTGGTACGTACTAATTTTTTCTTGGTGGGAAGTATAGTTATTTTGAATTATAAATGAATCTCGGTTGATAGTTGCGAATGTTTCAGGTACATCATGGGGGCGCTGGAACAACTGCTGCTGGTCTTAGAGCTGAAGTAATTAGTGCAGTCTGAAATATTCTAAATAGAGTATTATACTATACATGTATCTCTAACGAGTTATCTCCTCTCTTTTATTTGTAGTGCCCAACTACAATTGTACCATTCTTTGGGGACCAGCCATTTTGGGGAGAGCGGGTGCACGCCAGAGGAGTAGGTCCCGCTCCCATCCCGGTCAAGGAGTTTACATTGGAAAGGCTGGTTGATGCCATACGCTTTATGCTGAATCCAGAGGTAATGTTCAATGGATATCACATCAGTTAGTGTTGGGAATGTAGCATCATTACGACGTACAATGAATTTCCTTGTTTAAGATGCACAAGCATCTGACACCATAATGAACCAGGCAAAAGGGGACTATGCTTTACCTAAGCAGCAATAGAAAATAGCTTATGCTTATCTGACATAATTTATCCGCTGAAATATAAGGATTTATATATTATGCTATAGGAAAGTGACTCGTACATTTTGGAGACAATAAAATAAACGACCATTATACAGTTTCCAACTTTTATAAAAGAATATTGAACAGATGGATGTAATGTTAACAAATATCAGTGATCATATTATAGATACTTCCTATTAAGTATGCCAATCACTACTGTTTGTTCATTGACAAAGGGACTTTTCTTCTAGTCTTATTTTAATGTCTTTTGATCTATTGTTCTGTGTTTTTTATGCAGGTGAAAATGCGGGCTGTTGAACTTGCCAATTCCATGAAAAACGAAGATGGGGTTGTGGGAGCTGTTAACGCCTTCTATAAACATTATCGACCCAAAAAACCTGATACTAAGGATGAGTCCAAGCCAGTAGCCTCAATAAATAAACATTTCTCCATACAAGGATGCTTTGGTTGCTACAAGTCTTCTAGATGAATAGGTCCTTGACATAGTTCTCGATGTAATCATGTTTATTCTTCAATTGATTGTGAAATGTAAATTGTCCTGGTGATTTTGTTGAGCTTCTCCAGAAATAGTTCAGAACAGTCAAAGTGTTATTATCCAATTTACCATCAATAGTCTTATTAGGATAAATTGAAGGATTTTGTTGAGCTTCTACAATTTATTTTTTCCCTTTTCAATTTAATGTTTATAGTTTTCATCTCCCTAAAACTCTGCAACTAAGGTTGTTCATGGTACAGTTTATTAAAAAATAAACTGTATCGAACTAAATCATAGTAAAAGTTTATTTAAATTGAACCGAACAGTTTCACTTTATTCAATACCAAACATAACCAAAATTATTGGTTTGGTATACCGTTTTGAAATTTCGAACCATAGTGAACTGTTAGAAGACAATTTTTTTTCAAACCAAACCGTTAAACTATTTTCCTTTTTTTTTTAAAAAATAATTTAAAACTTATTTTTAGTATTTTAATATTTTCAATTTAGATTCGGTTCGATTTACTATATGGTTCAGTTCTAGAACTATTTGTACAATATAGTATGATTCACTAACCAAACATAACGGTTCAATTAGTACGGTTCAATTAGTTTATCTTCAGTTCGATTAACAATTTATAACTTCAGTTCGATTCACAGTTTATTTAAACAGTCCTACCTGCAACGCCCGGGTTTTGGACCTAGTTGTATAGAAAAACACATGAAATATAAGAGAAACCTTATATTTTAACAATAAAAGTTCATGTAATTGTAAGCCTCGATTGATCCTTCATTTTGGGAACAAACAAATAAACACATAATAACAAAAAATGCATATATATAGAATAAAACTTGTAACTTTGATCCACATTCACAGTATTGCTGACTCTACATAGAAGATAAATCTATATTGACTTAAATACTATATTTCTTTAGAAGCTTTTTCAATAAGAAATGACCTGTGAATTGTACTCTATTTACTATGAATTGTGAAGGATTTGAAGTTTTGCTCTCTTCCTTTTGAAAAAGGAACTAACCAATAATCAATTCATTTTATGTTATATGAATCCACTTCCAGAAATCAGGACTTTTGAGCCTGAAAAACTTGGCCTTTCTGACCTATTTCCTCTTGATCAGAAATGTTCTTGGACGGATCCACTTCCAATGTCGACATCTGTAACGAGGGCACAATAGGAGGTTTTGTTCTCCGTGTTACAGTCATATTCAATCCTTGTGTTGTATGAATTGTGGCTCCAGTAGTCATCACAACCTATAAACAGACAATGAGTTGAGTCAATAGGGACCAAAACCGAGTATTACTAAAATATCGCAATAAAGTAACAAACAAACTTACCGGTGGAGCTCCAATCGCCATTTGAAAGTTGAACCGTCGAACAAGCATTGCAAGGGCTACTATAGTCTTTACAATAAGTATCATAAAAGCATACGAACAATTATTGTTACGTTAGTATGTGTACAGTATTTGCCCTCAACAAGTTTTAAGTATATAAGGGCGTACCTCGTATGAAGCAAACATATCCCCTATATATTTTCGCGGTCCTCCACCAAATGGAAGATATCTAATAGAAAGAATAACATATTAATTATTTGCTTGTTTATTATAAATCATGCAATGCAAGTTGATAAGATAGAGGTAATATACTTGAAGTTTTGATTCGTCTCGTTAGGGTTAGGTCCATCTAACGGCCATCTTTCCGGTTCAAATTTATCAGCACCATCCCACAAGGTTGGACTGCGATGCAGGTTCCAGACAGATATAAAGATATCTTCTCCTCTACAAATAATTAACGAGAAATTTAAATTCACCGTATTTAAGACCGACCCAGAATATTGCATGTTGAGGGAAAATATGTATTATATCACATATTGTGTGTGGATAAAAGTTAATGCAGCTATACAAGACAATAAACTTCGATGAAACTGTTCTTAACCAGCTAAACAAGATGATAGTTTTACCTTTTTATAGGATATTCTCCAAGTACATCATTTTCAAGAGAGCGGCCGACGAATCAACACGGGTGGTTGTGGATAAAGCCTCAATGACTGAAAATTGAGTATATGAAGAAAAGTTCATCTCTTGCTTGCTATAAATAATCACTTTAACAAATGATGGGAGACATGTCATTTTTGTACCTCATTAATCACTCGAGTTGTATATTTGAGTTTCTTCATGTCTTCAATAGTTGGAAATCGATCACCAAGCACCGAGTCAACCTGTGAAAATGTATATATTATCCTATTCTTGCGATCAAGAAATCTAATAGGATACTTAGATAATAATGCAAAAGCTAAGGATCTCATTAAACCTCTTCTTGGAGCTATGATACGACACTAGGCTCCTGCAGCCGATATAAAACAAGAAAAAAAAAATTATTTTTCATATTTGACAAGAAATAAGTGTGTGCATTTTTTGGTCTAGCTTTACGGCAGGCACAAACAAGCACACATGTGTATAGATATAGATACAAATAAACACATTTATTTTAATTTAATCTTAGCCACAAATTTATTACCTTTGAAAGAAGATAAAAGGTCCAAGTTAAAACAGCGGCCGATGTTTCATGTCCAGCAATGAGCATTGTCATTAAGTCGTCGCGAAGTTGTTTACTTGAAAACTACAAGGAGTCGTTACTTTCATAGTTTGCACTTACATCAAGTTTCTCTATTAATTAAAATAATTTGAAAAGTAGCTAGCATACATCATCTCCAGACGCCAACAAGAAGTGAAGAATACTTGGATCTTGTTCATTCATGTACTCTTCGTGAAACTGTAGCTCTTCTTCATCCACCATTCTCTGTAAACGATAATTGCACATTATATACGTATCTTACTTGAATCTATTTTGAGAACATAAGCTTGGCGTTTGTGTCGATGAAATGACAAAATTACCTTGCATATTGCGATGAGATTGTTAAGTGTATCATTGACAAGCTTGAGAGATGCAGCAACCTTCCTTTGACGTGGGGATATGTCTTTCCATATTGGGATAACCCAGACGGGAATAGGAGAAACGCTTCGATCTTCTGCTTCTCTCAGTACGGTATAAACAGCCTGACTAATTAGGTAAAGTGCAACAATTTGAAACTTGTACATAGTAACTTCACTCAGAATGAGCAAAATAAATTGTAAACCAGAGCAACAACCAAAAAAGGATAGAAAGGTAAGAAGCGGCGGATCCTTTAATTTCTATTAAGGTCAAAAATGGAGCCGAGAGAAGTTGGCTGCTGATGGGGGCAATTGCCTCAATATCAATATACTACTCTGGTCACTATTATAAGCGAGTATTCTCTTTTCAGGTTAATTGAGTAATTAATGTGTCTGATCTATATCGAGACCGATAAATAAACTATTCACTGAACCTGAAAATGGAATCTTTGCTTATAATAGTGACTAAAGGGTGTATGCCTGGGTACGGGAATATTCCAAAATGTTTACCTCAATTATACCAGTATCATTTGATAAACTATCAAAATCATAATTGAACACTGCTTTGCCAATGACGTCCAGCGTCAATCGAGAGAAAAGTGACTCCATCTCAACATCTTCTCCATCAGATGCAGCAGTATCTAGCTTCTGACAAAGCCTGTCTGTAGCTTGTCCAAAAAGGCCAATCATAGCTGCTACAAACTAAAAACACAATCAAGAAAGGAAAATCAAGAGCAAGATAGAGAAGTTTTATAAGTGATTTAAGAAAAAAATGTGAAGTAGTTGCAAGCATTTCCAAACACCATAAAATGAATAAATCCAAATGTCATAAACAGCTTTGTAATAATTTTTCCAACCTCAGAAAGGAACTCTTTGATTCATGACAATAGCAGCCAAGAAAAATATATTGGATATGATTCAACAGTGACTATAAGTAAATCAGTCTAAGAAAGAGCATTAGAAAACCTTCAGATGCAATGCTGGAACTATAGCACGCCGTCTAACTCGCCATATTTCTCCATCAGCTGGGATAAGTCCTTTCCCCATTACAAAATCAAGAATCTCAGCCAAGATACCCTGCACATGGAGAAGTAACAAACAATATAAGGAAGAAGTTCCAGAGCATAAAAGCAATTGTATAGTGTAAATCATTGTTTAATGTTGATTTGATTACCTTAGAATAAGCCTTTGCATTGTCTTTCAATATGTGTTTTGCAATAGCCGGATCCGATACTATCAGAAAGGACTGCAAAATATCCAATAAAGAAAGTCAATTATCCCATTTAAGGCAACTTTTACTATCGACATAATAAGGTGAGAGGAGTCTCTCCCCATCTCAGTGCCATGGCAAAGAATCAAAATGATTACCTATGGTGCACCGACACATTCAACTAGTTCTACTTTCATAGGTGATTATAAAGCACCTACTAATGAGGGACCCTTTGATCGTAACAAACCTAAGTTATTCAATTGTCATGGATAGAAGGTCAAGCATGTGAGTCAAACCTTCATCAACTATCCCATATAAGGGGAACAGATCCTCTCCGTTTTTTCTCCCGTGTTTTCTCAAGTTTCGAATCTCAAAATCCTCGTACAAGACATTGTTTTCAAAGAGAGAATGAACTAAAATTCAGCTAGAAAAAAGAGTTAACTAACCTTTGGACCAAAATTAAGCCTGAAAATCCCACCATATGTGATGAAAAGTTCATACAAGGGAATGAAGAAAGCCTCGCTTCGAATGGCTTTAATCGACCCTTTTGCCTCAGGAATTTTGGGATACAGGCCAAATAAAAACTCCAGAATCTCATTGGGCACTCCCAAATTTGACAAGCTCTTCTTTAATACAGAAGGAAAACTATATCAAACCCACAACAAAAAAGCAAACAAAAATCATTCTTGAACTGTCCCCAAATCAAATTACATACTAAAATTAATGATGATATTAATCACCAACCCATCATTGAATTTAGACAAAGAATCAAGGAAATAATAAAAATTTGATAACTTTAAGATTTTTGATACATACCCAGATTCCTGTTTGACAGTGAATTCTCCTGATGCAATTCTAGCAGACAATTCAGCTCGTTGCTTCTCTTCAACAAGTTGCTCCACGCTCTTAACACCATCATCTGTTGAGCAAGATCTTCCTTTTCAGCTAAATCTTTCAACTCTTCTTCTAGGTACTCCATATTCTCCTTCAACTGTTTATCAAAGCCACTTGGAAATTTTATGACAATAGATTTTTGAACTCTTTAATTACCTTGGTGACAATCATAAAAGACCCATGATAAAATATTGTTATCTTACAACACAGAATATTTGATCCTTTTGTAAACAAGCCCTGCTAATGCATCTGATTGGGAAATGATTGCACCAAAAAATGGCACAAGATAATTTTCCCAAAAATTTCATGATAGAGAAGATTTTGCAAAACATCAAAGTCTCTTGAAATGGTGGGAATAGAGTATAGAATAATTGTGAAACTTAACTACAAACCAAATATAACTTTTGTTAACATTAATAGATTATATCTTGAAGACAACGGTGTACCAAATTCAGTCCGACACAAACATCGAGATGGACACTTCCATGACAATTTATAATGCAGTGGCACCATAATATCTATCAATGTGATCATAAGTACAAAGCCAAAAGAAAAACATGCTCACCTGCAACAGTCAAAGAAGCATTAGTAATATCTCGATGTTTTAGAGCTTAGTCGGGCGAGTAAAGCATAGCAAAAGCGGATATTGCTAATTGTATGTTCTTCTTTCTTTCAAAGCGGTTAATAGAAAGAAAGTTTGTCCTACAACAGAAGCATTAAAAAAACACAAAATTGTGACTCTATAAACAAGGTTTTAATAATAAGCTACATGCAAGTTATTTACTTAGAGGAAGTGGGTTCATTGAATTGATCCACGTTCACTGCTGGGTATAGGACAACTGGTCAAATTCCTTTAGCATTTAGATGCTTAAAAGTATTTGCAAAAGTAGATGCAGTGCATTTGCTGTTAACAAGTATCAAATCGGCCATTCATGCAATTCGGCAATGCTTAATAAGATGCAAGATTCAATATAAACATGAGAAGATAATAGTGCTTAAAAGAAAAATAGAAAAGGGATACAAGGTTAAACCAGTTGTGATTTCTTCTGCGTAGTCTATTGGTTTGGTTTCCTGTACATCCTCCTGAGGAAAGTTGAATGTTGAGCCAGCAACAAGTCTGGAAAATGACAGTAGAATACAACCTACCAAGAAAATGAATTAACTGAGATAAATTGAAGATACAAAACTTGAATGTACACACACATATTTTGCTACCTTTGTAGCCCTTTTAAGTTTCAAGATGGGGATAACCACGGAGACCTGTGCATAACTCTTCCTCCGACGGCGGAGACAAATCGACATAAGAGAAGCTTTCCGCCGGCAAATCTCTGGATAAGATGCTGGAGGTTTCCTCGTTGTATAGGAGATCATCGTCGAGGAAGAAGTTGGAGTAGGAGAGCGACATCGCAGCGGAGGAATTTAGGGATTTAGGGTTTCGAATTGATTTCTTCGATTGGGAAGTTGGGAGAAAGAACAAGAAGAACGAATTTGAAGAAAAAAATATAATTTGTGTTTAAAATAAATTCTCATCTAATAAAATAAAAGTTAATTTTAATTTGTAAGATATTATTAAATGAATGGGGACTTATATGCAATAATCAAAAGTTTTTTTTAAAAATGGGTCCCACAGTAAAGTTATTTTTACCATAGAGCTGATGTGGCTTAAATTAACTTAGAATTAATTAGGGTTGATTAGGGCTTTAATTCTATTGGTCAATTGCAGTGACTTCACCACTGAAGTCAAATGGGCGAATGCACCGTAGAATCTCCCATTCATATATTGTCAATTAATTTCTTCTGATCCAATGAGTTCCACATGCTGTTTTGCTGTACCATTTGGGCTGGGTTGTATTTAGCATGCGTGTAGTCTTTTCATGATTGAGAAGTGTGACATATTATTCAATACATTGTCTTAATAACAATCAATATAAGCAAGCGTTTTTTATTTAATATTTTACATTTTTACAGGGTTTGATTAATAATGTTAAAATATGATTAATTCAACTCGGTTGATGGTTAATTCAATAGACGGTCAAAATTATGATGAATTTATTTACGTGAAATAATAAACTAGGGAGGTTGGCAGAAGGGAGAGGAAGTTAAACCTGAGACTCCAAATTGAGGAGACTTTTCCTTTTTGATAATGAATTGGCCATCTTTATTGATTTCCACTCCGTCATTAGTGATTTCACCCCTTTTGCTGAGAGAGATGTGTGAATGTGGCGTGAGTCGAATGATGGGTTTATTCCGTATCTCCGCTTACTCTTGTCTTTTGGCCCGTGTGTTCCCCCCGGTTGTTAGGTTTCTCATGTTGATTTAGTTCTTCTGGCTATTTGGTGTGGCTGATCTCCTTCTAAATTCGTAGTTTTCTCTAATCAGCTTTTTCAGGATCGTATCATGCTAGAGTTAACTCACTTAATGGAGGTGTTCCGCTAACCTCTGGGACTATTTTCTGTCCCTTTTGCTCGGTGCACATTGAGACGTCCTCCCATCTCTTTGTAACCTGCGAGATAGCATCCTATGTGTGGTATATGATCTTTAGGTGGTTAGGGTGGTGTATTGTTTTGCATTGTGATACTTTGACCATTTTCAAGATGTTTATCTCTTCGTGTAAAGTCTTTAGGATTAGAGGGAGGTTGAAGATGGTTTGGCATGCCGTAATTTGGTCTATTTGGAAATCTCAGAATGATATAGTTTTGAAGACATGAACATCTTTTTGGTTTGAAAATGACATCTTGATAGGTTTGTGAAAAACTCCGATACCTTCTCTGTCTGGCTTGAGAATCCTATCATGTTACTTGACCATTAGAGAGGTGAGTGATTTCGACCTCCACTGAAAGTGTTCTTATTGCATTCGTTTGTAGTTTATTGCTCCTACAACTGACTTAAATTAAAGAGATCTAGTTTGTCTGATGCGTGTTTTTTCTGTGTGTTTTATATCTTGTATTTTTTTTAGATCCTCTTTGTCATGGATTGAGATTTTTTTAATCTTGTTGGTTTGGCTTTGTTGTGTTGGTTTTGGCCCTGAATTTGGTACTCTTTCTTCTAGAGATCTTTTGTATTTTGACCTTAATGCTTCCCTTTTTATCTATATATTATTCGTTTGCCTCTAACAAAAATCTACTCTATTGAATTAACAACGTTTTTGTTAGGGATTAACCCGGTGTCACATAGCTGTAATAAATTATATACATATGAAGCATTTTCTTTCTTAGTATGAGTGTATGTGGTTGTGATAGCTGCATGTTTTTTGGCCAATTTAATAATACACTACTCTCGTTCTTTTTTTTCCTTTCTATTTTTAAATAACATAGGAGTGCAAATGCATCACATAGTGGTGATGAAATCGCAACTAAAGAAAAAATTGAAAATGATATATATGAGAGCCCGGAATTTATAATTCAAGCTATATTTTAAATCATCGGAGATTCCAACTTTTCTTCCTGAAGCTCACTTGTTACAGGTGATTTTGTCTATTTGTATCTAGCAGAAGAGTGGGACTTCCTGTTAGGAGAAGAAAAATGTGGGTTCTCAATAGCGAGAGATAGGTGGATATAAATAGTGGATAATTCAGTAGAAAAATTCTTATAGCAGTTGTCCCAAATGATCTTGAAGTAGGCTCTGATGCTATCTTTATTGTGATTACCATAAGTTAACTTTACCAAAATTCCTTTCAAAGGTGGAAATTAGAGTTGATTCATCTGAGGTGGTGGAGATTGTTGGCCGAAATCAGACTGCAAGTGTTGGGAGGTCTATTGTTCAAGAAATCTGGAGGTTATTGAGAGGGAGAGAAAGAGGGATAGGGAGATGAAGAGAGAGAGAGAGAGTGTGTGTTTGTGTGTGAGAGGGGCCAAAGTATTTTTATATTGTTCAATTGGTCTTGAAAACACTTTTCTTTAGCGGAGATTACTCAGACTTTGATAATAAATTACTACTCCATATTTAAAGTGATTACTTATCATCTTAATTCCATTTATAATAATTGTGTCCAACTAATATTCTTTTTAAGTGGATATATGCGAAAAACATCATAAAAGACATACACGCGTTAACACACTTTTGTTTTGCTTCTGTTCAATTCATGCATTTTCGCACTAAAAAAGGGAGAGAGTGAGATATTAGAATACTAAAGCATATTGAAATTGAATACTACTTATCATCTTATTTTTAATTATAATAATTGTGTCTAAATAATATTATTTTTTATGCGACGTGCACAAAAATCTCATAGAAAATAACATGCGTTAGCGCAATAAAAAAAGCGGACAAACAGACACGAAAATGTCTGTTTGATATACTTATTTAATGTCTATTCCCTTTTCATATAATAGATTTATGCACGTTTAAAATATAATATTGGGTTAGCGCAATAAAAAAATGAAGAAAGGAATATTCTAACATTTTTTTAAATATAAATTAGAGTATTTCCAATGTTAAAAAAGCATCACATTTTGAGGAAGCTTACTTTTCTGTGTCTGTTTGTCCATTTTTTTCAATTCACTCAAGTGTCAAAATATAAATAGATATTTTTTGTGTAAACTTTGTGATAAGTACCCATATGTCTATTTGTCCATTTTTTTTTAATTTTATTTTGCGTTTGTTTATGTTGGTTGGTTGGATCTTGAGTCCGTGTTGATTGTAATCTCTGTGTTGGTTAATTGAAAGTATTACTTAATTCCCTAAAAAGAATACAAATTTAATATTACTGTTCACTATTCCAAATGAATGAGTACATACATCTTAAGAATCTGCAAAATTTAAAATATTAATTGTTTGCTCACACAAATAAGAACACACTTAAGAAGATAAATATGGAAGTAATAAAAGTCATCCCCATAACCGTAATAAAATAAGAGTATTATACGGGTTGAGAAAACTACATTATAACATAATATTACAGTTACAAAGAATATTTTCTTTCAAAAACTGCAATTAATTAGTGTAAATTTGGAGTGATAAAAGAGTAAGACTATCCTATGTCTATTGGTATAGATTAAGAGAAATAGTAAAAAAAATAGATCACTAAATAAAACAAAAGAAGAAAAGAATGTCTATTTCTCTTGTATGATCTTTCTCCCTCTCTAATTTCTTTTACAATGTCTCTCTCAACAACAACAAATATGAAAAATGGAGTGGTAAAAAATCCAAAACTATTGGTAATCAATTTTACCCTCTTCCATCAATTGATTAATTTGAATTCAATAAATCCAACAACACTTTCTGCAATAATCTACAACACATGTCAACATCATAAGAAAACATTAACAAAAAAAATATAAATTCTATCAATTTGAATGAGATAAGTGAGTATTGCAGAAAAAACTGAAAAGAACACAATGCATGTTCCTGTAACCCTTGTCACATGTATTTAGTGTATACCTACTAAGTGAAGAGTTCCGACCCCATAATTGCCACCACTGATTGCATCGACAACTGCTATCAACGCTGATTACAATCGGTGGCTCGGTGATGTCACTGCTGGTTGTACTGCTGTTTGGCCGTTACTGCTTATGTGATATATGCATAAAGAAATTATACTACTTCATACAAATTGTTAGTGGAGTATAAAAACATTGTAGTAATAACCAATGTCAATTATGGTAGTAATTTGTCCATAGTAGTAGGACACAGAAAATACAAATTGCCACTACAGTAAGAGAATAAAATTAGAAATTGCCCTGTATTTATATGAATTGATGGTGGTAATAATATCAACCATGGTAGTAAATGGATTTACCAATTAGTTTGTTATAAATGTGATGATAAAAAAACTCCCCAGTAACTTTCAACAGTTATTTTCGTGCAGTTATCAAGTGTAAGTATACAACTTGTTTTTTTATTAACTTTTTTATTTAAAAAATAAATAAAATAACTGTTTATTTATTGTAATTAACTAAAAGACAAAGGGTATTATAGGAATGGAAATAAGCCAGCCCAAAATCTTGTATCCTCTTTATATATACTAGCGTCTAAACGGGCACTCTCGTGCCCGTTTATCCGCTTTTTTAATGCGCACAGCAGCAAATTATGAATTGTTTTTTTTTCAAAATTTTGAATTTAATTTATCTTATACTTTATAGAAAAAAATTATGATATGTATTTTTATGTAGTATAACTAATTATAATTTGTTGATTTTGCATCTCAATATTGATATGCGACGATGTTTATATTCATGTGCACAACATCAAAACACAAACATATTTTTTATGTCATTTTGATCTAAGTTAAAAATATTTATTAAATAATATATATATCTCTCTCTCTCTCTCTCTCTCACACACAGAGTTGGGTAACCTCTCTTACTCAAAGTTGGGTAAGGTTACCCTGAGTGTAAAATGTCTTGAAAACAACAAACAAATGTACTATTTAATAAATAATTAAATATATAAAAGTTAAATGGTGTTATGTGATTAACTGAAGGTACACTATTCATCATTCTTTAACTTTTACATATTTAATTATTTATTAAGAGAAAAAGGGATATGCACTGACAGTGTAAAATATTTTTACACTGTCAACTAATCACAACCATGCATCCAATTAAAACATAATTTTAATTTAAAAAATTAATATGACATGGCAAGTGTAAGGATTTTGATTGGATGTATGTGTAAAGTTTGTTTACACTGTCAGTGCACTACCTTTAAACTCATTTATTAAATAATACATTTGTTTGGTGTTTTCAAGACATTTTACACTGAAGGTAACCTTATCCAACTTTTTAAATTGGGTAAATAAGTATTCACCAATTTCATATATATCAACAATAAATAACCATTCTATTGGTATAACTGAAATTATATTCGAAAATATAATGACATATAATAATAGGCGAGATAGATGTATACATTGTCACAGGAAGCTTCTTAGGATGAATATCGTGATGGTTCTTTTGGCTTTGCACGTGATTTACTTGAATGTTTCTCATAGTACTTCTGCAGTAAAAGATATCTTCATTTAACAAAGCAAACCAGATCCAATAAAAAGAAATATTCAATTACTTACTTACAAAGGAAAACAAAACTTAAAAAAAAACAAAAACTCCTATGATTTCATTACATATACAGGTACCACTTCATGGAGAAAAAAAGGCAGTTTTTGGAATAGAAAAAATTAGAAGTATAAAACTTAACCAAATTCAAAATCAAAATAATCCAAATAAAAATGACCAATTTTCAAAACAAATAAAAGCAAACTGAATGCAGAAGAAGCATAGGAGACTTTGAGTGTGTTTTTAATTTGAATATATCTGAAAGTAACAGAGAAAATAAAAAAGATGTTAGACAGCCATGGAAATGAGAGGAAGGGAGAAAGGAAGAAATAAATAGGCAATGTTTACCCAATTCAATGATTGATAGATGACAATGGCAAAGGCCAAGAGCAATATTTGATTAATTTCAATGTCTATTAGCAAACATAAGTAAAAGTACAGAAATAGAAATTGGCAAAGCATTGGCTGTTACTAAAATTCAATACTAATTTTCATAGTCCTCTTTTTCCATCATCTTCTGTGTCTTCTTCCTTTTCCCTATCACTCTCTCTTCAGTTTTTTAACTTTTCTTTTGTTTTTGATTAGTGTAATGTGTATCGAACCCATGATAATATGATTGTTTTAAATAGGTTAAATGTGGAAGTTGATTATTTTGATGGGTAACCGCAGTTTTGAACTTTTTGGCTTTTTACTAATACTCTTTTTTTAATCCATAAAAGTGATTAATAATGAGTTGGTTAGAACAGGGGTATAATTGGAATGAAAATAGGCCAGTCCAAAATAGCCTATCCCCTTTATATATTGTTATATATATATATATATATATATATATATATATATATATATATATATATATATATATATATATATATATATATATATATATATATATATATATAAATAAATAAGAGCACAAATAGTACTCGAATTAGTTGCAGTATAAAAGCTTTTCATCCAAACCAACAGCCCAATACAAATAAGTTTACATGACATCTAAAGGACTATGATTCCATTCATAAAAATTACAAAACACTTTTTGTTTTGTGCCCATAGCCAACCACCACCAAGAATACATCCAATAGAACACAAGAAAGTGATTAAGAAAGTGGTCAGTTTATTAGAATCAAAGGACCAATTGAGGAATTTAGGTGTCGCATGGGCATTTGTGGAAATCCATGCATGGGCTGAAGGCTAATATGGTATTTTGGCATGGGAATTACTAAAGAGAAAGCTGGGTTGATACACATTTCTCATCTCCCCCATGACCAATCCTTTTAGACAATTTCTCAATCTACTCCATGGAACTCTTAGCCACCACGTAAAATTCTAATTTTGCCCCCAGCTTCCGTAGATGTACTTCCGGAAGCATCCTGGATTTGAAAAAAAATTGTGTTTGCTACCGTAGATGCATTTACGGAAGGAGTGTTCCGTAGGTGCATCTAGAGAACAGTCTGCTAAATTTTCAAATCATGTTCATTTCACTCCAAAACTCAATTTTGGTTACAATAATATTTTAAAATACAAATGTAAAACTAAAGAGACGCATTTTAAATACAATAGTCGGTAAATAAAAAATACATCGTATAAATAATGTCGGTCATAATGTCGAATACATCATCAAAATAAGGTCGAATACATCATCAAAGAAAATACAAACATAAAAATAGACCACAGGCATCACTACTGTGTGTTCCGAACATCATCCTGATGCTCTCCATTACGGCATCCGCCTCCGCCTCTGCGTCCACCACGGTCTCTCCTGGCTCTGCCTCTAGTGTCAAATGCCCCACTAGTCCTGGCACGATTTCTACGGTATAGAAATGTCTCATGTGCTAGCCTAATCATAGTATCCACCACACGCCTCTGCGCATACTCCTCAAGGAATAGACCATCTACAATGGCTCCTAGACTTGTGTCAACTATCGCATGACACCAAGGAAGGAGATCGTGAGTGTGGTCCATCTCAGCCTAATGAGCCCGCAGAATCTCCTCGTGGGCTGGTCTGGGTGGATCTCCAAGTGCAACGGGTAGCATGTTCGGGTGTGAGACCCTGTAGTACCAGGTGATGTATCCCTCGATGCAGCTTCAATCGCTCTCTGCTCTCGTTGCCCGAGCCTCCTCAGGAACTATGTGCCCAAAAATAAGTTATTTACTAATGTTAACGGAACGACCATGTTGATATGGTATTCCGAAAGATATATTTTGTAGTAGTGGCGCCACTTTTCCCCTTAGTTGGATATGTACTGTTAAGAGTGGAGAAAAACTCATTTTTACTCTTAGTTGGTTTATATACCCGAGGTAATAGGTGAACATTTTGATTAGGGGGAGAATTTTTACCTCGGTTGGGAGTTTCAACGAAGGGGAAATCCCTTCTTTTTATAAAATTTAATTGTTTTTTAATTTTACATAATTTTCTTTTTAACTTGATTTTTTTTTATAAAAAAAAAAATCTAAATTACACATTTTGTGAAACATAACCAAATGATACATTTACCAAAATACATTAATCACACCAAAACTAAAATGTCACATGTGTTCTTTTTTAAGAACTAAACTAAAATATACAAATAGTTATTCAACAAGACAAGAACTAGAAGAAATAAAAATTAGTTTAACAAAACCACAACATTAAACCTTCAATGTCAACACCAATAACAACATTAATTTTTCTTATAATAAAATAACTTTATTAAACAATTAAACATTAAATTTCAACAACAAAAATAACTTTAAGCCTTTTACTTAATACAACATTAACAACAACAAAATTATCATAAATAAATTATCATAGATAAAGTGATTATCTTCTTCCATGAATTAATTATGCCAACAAAGACAATATTCAATATATTTCTCATCACATAATAATCACACTCGTATTCTTTTGGTTGTAGCCTTGCTTACAAATAAGTTTATAGATTTAAATATATTTATAGTCCCCTTAAATATCTCAAACTTCACTTTTAGTTTCTAAAAAATTTACCTTTAAATAATGGTCCTTCAAATATTTTTCATCCACACTATTATTCTTCCTATTAACGTCCGTTAACAGAAACTGATGTGGCATGCCACATGTAATTTTTTTAATGGGTGTACACATGGAAATGCTAGTGTGGTAAAAATATTGACATGGATGCCACATGGCAATTTGTTGTTATTTTATATTATTAATATTAATGGTTAAATATACAATATTCCTCTGTAATATAGACGAAATTCGCTTTACCCCTTGTAAAATACAATTTGGATTCCCCCTTAAAATGTTAAAATTTATGTCTTTTGCCCCATAAGTGCACAAGTTACCCCACTGTAATATTTTTTTACTAACCACCCCCCCCCCCCCCCCACCCACCAGAATCAATGTTTAATTTTTCCATTTAGGGAGGAATAAAAAAATATTACATGGAGGTAATCCAAAAAATATATATATTGTAGGGGGTAAAGTGATATTAACCCTAATATTAATTAGTCATATAAAGACTGTAAGTTTGACGATAAATTCGTTGCTTAGATGAACATGATACAAAAACCCAAAAATAACAACTAATTTTCGGCATTTCAAAATATTTTCTCTGCAACAGTTCGAAACCAAGCAATAAGTCAAAAAATAATGCCGAAATAAATCGAAATGAGCCGAAATTAGTCAAAATAAGTTGAAATAAGTCGAAATAAGCCAAATAAACCTCAGAAAACACCAGAGAGTATTTATGTCCGTTAAAGGTGCGGTCGGTTGCGTTGGGAAGCTAATACTTAGACCTTTTGAGGATTAAATGTGTAGACGAGATCGTAATTATAGTAATGCATCATGATTTTTATTTGTATGAATGATGTTGTGAATATGATTTATTCTTACGAGGTTTATATGAGTAATATGGTGGAAGTAGTACGTAATTGTGTGCATGACATGAGTTTAGTGTTGAAATTGAACATATGTATACTTAATTTGATAAATTAGATGTCAAAACATTGGTATAGGATGATTAGCCGTGATACTAGGAAGATGTATTGGAGTCTTAATTTGATTCTATTATGATTTAAGAATGTTATGCTGAGAAATGTAGCACCCTTTGATATTGTTATTTTTCACATGTTTTCTTTAAATCATACGTTCAAGGTTAAGGATTTTACAGATCTGGCCACTAGGAAGGTATTTGGACGGACTAGGCACGCGACTAAAAGCATCGTTTAGATAGGGGCGTCAGCAGCCTAACTTTCCAATAAGATACATATTTAAGAGAGCTGCAGAAAGTTTCCACTTCATCTCAAAAGGTAAGCAAAGCTTTGGCTCCATCCAATTTCCTTAATATTGTGGGTAGTCAAGTGATGCATCTGGTTAGAATGATGGAGAGAAAGACCAAGGATCTTAATTTTTCCTAAAAGGAGTTAGAGTTCTTACGCAATTAATATAATTCTCTGACTTAAAATTTGATATAATGTACTTCTACGAGCCTTAGGGCGGTTATTGAGTCTTTTTAGAATGCACTCCAATATGTGGAGCATTATCATCGTCCACTGATTATTTCGAGGGAGCATATCTGACGAAATCAGATACTTTTAGATGGGAGGATCATCTTTATTCTTGAATAGTCTTCTGTTGTTATTTTGTAATATTTTGTCGGGCTTTAAGTCTCAAATTGTAAAAAATATTTATTTATATTATTAGGTTTTGCATGCTTGTGCTTATGGTTTTACCCTCAATTTCTTTCTATATAGCTTTCCCCCAAAATATTAGAAGCCCTTTTCTCACTTTCTCTCAATCAATAATCATAAGTGACCTACATCAATAATAAAAGTGATCAATATTGAATTTCAACTTAACTAAACATACCAACTACTATGCCTTGTGACTGGAGCAATAGCGTGGTGTATAATTAACACAAACAAAAGGTCTCAGCCTAAAGTATTACTCAAAGCTCGTGATCTTCAAGACATGAAAAAGTCCTATATATAAAAATAAATTCTCGATTTTTCTCTTTTGGATATTTGATTTGATTTTGTCTAGAAAATAGTGGAGATACAATTGAGATTTGTTTCTCCAAATCAGCTCCACAATATAAGATTTGATTTGAATTCGAATTTAAATCTCCATGATTTAAATTTAACCTAATTAGATAATCAAACAAATTCGATTGTTGAAAAATAGCAACAATCCTTGTTGCACAAGTAACATAAACACACTCTATAAGACTGAAAAACGTGCGCGCACTTGACATTCATGTCCTACACACAAGGGAGCATGAGGGGACATCTATTCCCACATGTGTACTTCTTGACATAATCAGCATGAACAAACCATATTTTTTGCATAATGCAGCCAATCCAAAAAGAAAAACATTTTTATGATTTTTATTTTTTATAATTAAATTAATTATATAATACAAATGTATATACGATAAAATGCTCCTTTATCATAAGGATATTAAAGATTTGTTTGAATGAATTTTAATTTTTAGTTTTTAAAAACTATTTTATAAATCAATTTTAAGAAATAATTTTGAAGAAAATAAAAAATAAAACATATTTAGTAATCTTACCTTTAAAAATTGTTTTAAAGTTGCAAAATATTACAATTTTTTCATTAATAAAAAGTGTATAATTTTACCTAATTTTTTCTTCTTTCTAATTTGCTAAACTAAAAATCCAATACCAAAATTTCAAAAACCTATTTTAGATTTTTTTTTTTAACTTTTAAATAAAAAAAAAATTTAAAGGTAGTTTTGTAAAATTTTGTTACCAAATAAGTGTTATAGTTTTCAAATTTCAAAAACTAAAAAAATAATTTTATAAAACTAAATCAAACTGACCATAAATATTCCTTAATCAGCTTTTCAAGAAAAATAAACTCCTAAAACTGTATAAAACAACAAAATATTAGGATACCATGTAAAACGTAATTAGTTTTGAGCACATGTTATTTTTTGAAGTGGATATTCTAAACGTGTGGTCTTTATAACAGAAGAAAATTAACTAGTAGACATATCACATGTATGTCAACACTCTACAATATACTTATCAGTCTCTCCTCCAATTATATATTACTAAATTCAATAGATTGAGTTCAAATGGTTTATACAAAAATAATAAGTCAGAACTAATAATGGAGCATGAAACTCCAAAGTAACAAATTCAGATAACCCTTCAACGGAAGAAGACAACAAACATGAAGAGTGTTAGATGACAATAGTGGTCCTAATATTACAAGTCCATTGATTTCAATCCCATCTTCAAGTGGAACAATGGATACTCCAACAATTAAGGAGATATTGTATGAAAATCATCTTCTTGGTGAGCTTCCTTTAATGGATGTATACATAGATATTTTGAATTATAATTTCTGGACAGAACCATATATGATAGACAATTCATATGTCCCTCTGAGTGAAGAAACTACATTATTAACTATCTGGGGTGAACATGAATAACTTTGGAGCCACGGAGAATAAGCGGTAATGATGGCTATTTGATCCATACCTTATATGGATATTCCTAAAAAAATGCCCACAACAGATAGGGTAAAAACTCACAATATAGATATGAGTACGGATACAGATAATTACTCATTAAAATAATTAGGTATGAGTGCGGATACGGATATCTTACTACCCACTCCGCCTCATACCAACACTATATATTTATATAAATATCATTTATATTATTATATAAAAATACATGTTTATCAACTTTAAAAAAAATTATATCGCTATTAAACTATTACCTATTTTAATAAAATTATTTATTTATTTTTTAACTCAACAATAACAACCATAATTTTTTAAAATGTTAAAAAACTTAAAATTATATGATATTTTATTATTAATCAATTTAGTTTTACTACAAACGCAGATAAACAGGTACGGGTGCAAATATTGAGGGGCTCATATGATATAAGTACGGCTATGAACATTGGTGCCCACTAGAGGTGTTCAAATTAATCGATTATATAAATGATCCATATTCATATTCAAATCTGGTAATGAAAAACCGGGTAATTATTAATACAGTTTTAACCAAATTAACATTATTCATACGATTTTAACCAAATTAAAATATTTTTTGAAAATTAAGTTTTTCAGAAATACAAAAAAATTAATTTTTTTAAAAAAATGATAAAGTTGGTTTTTTCAAAAATACAAAATATTTTCTTTTTATTTCTGAAAACGTAAAAAAAAAAGATTTTTCAAAAATACGAAAAAAATCGAGTTTTTCCTAAAATATGAAAAAACGATTATTTTTTAAAATATGAAAAATCGAGCTTTTTTTCTAAAGATCAGAAATATAGTTTTTTAGAAATAGTAAAGTTCGATTTTAATCGATGTTTTCTTGGAAATATGAAAAACCGATTTTTTCGTAAATACGATAAATTGATTTTTATCGAAAAATACGAAAAAAGTTGAGTTTTATTGGAAATATAGAAAAAATAATTTTTAATAAATACGAAAAGTTGATTTGTTTTCGGAAATACGAAAAAATCAATTTTATTTCTAAATTGGTAAAATTCGAGTTCTTTCGAAAATACGAAAGTCGATTTTTTTTGGGAATACGGAAAAATTAAGTTTTTTCATAAATACAAAAATCGTATTTTATCGCAATGAAAAAAATAAAAAAATTTTGTTTTTCGAAAATACAAAAAATCTAGTTTTTTTTGAAAAAAAATAAAAATTAAATTTTTTCCCGAAATACGAAATATGAAAAATCAATTTTTTTCAATAAAATATAAATGTAAAACTAACCGTAGAAAAATTTATTCTGATATTCGAAGTCGGTTTTAAATTAAAATTTGACTATAAATATTTGAAAAGTACAAAATACGGTTATTGATAAACCGGTTTTATAACCGATTAGGTAAAAATACAACCATTTATATGGATTGATTATGATATTTTATTATAAAAAATATTATAAATTAAATATGTATTGATAATGTGAATAATCCATCCATGAATATCCCTAATGCCCACATTGAAATGAATTCGAGTATCAAGATGTTTTCAAACCGTAGATATGAAAATAGCTACTATAGTATATGTTCAAACTCAGGGGCGGAGCCAGGATTAAAATCTAGGGTTTTCCGAAAATGAAAGTAAAATATATAAAAAAAAGTACGAAAAAATTCTAGTCTAATCGTAAATGCATTCTTCTCTTGTTCATTTCTTGAAAACACTTGATGATATCCATATCATCAATTGTATTAAACACATCTTTCTCCACAAATATCACTAAGCAATCATTTAGTGTGTGTGGTTGTAATTAAAATCTAATAATTAATGATGATTTAGAGTTCACGATTGATTCACTAAGTAAAGAGGTGAAGGTAAAAAATTAAAGTGTAATAAAAAAGAACAGAATATGCATATGCATAATCTGTTACAAGTTTCGAACTCAGAACCTCTTGTATAAAACTACCAAAAGCTTTTACCATGTGGGCAAATTTCTATATATATAAGGTATTTCATGGAATACCCTATATCCCCTTGGATCCGCCCCTGTTCAAACTATATATTTAGGCTATGTTTGGGAGTTTGGAGGGAAGGGGAGGGGGGCTTTCAAAAATAAGAAGAATTGGGTGAAAAGAATAAAAGGATTTTGAGTAGGAGGGTTTTGGAGGGTTCGGTTTTATTCATAACACCAAAAACCCCATAAAATGGGGGAACTCAAAAATTGTATTGAAGGAGGGTTTTGGAGGGTTTTGAAGGGCTTATATAAATTTTCCAAATATCTTTTAGGTTGTTATACTATTTTGAAAATTAAAAATTTTGTAATGATTATGACTCTTTTATCATTCTAAACAAAATCATTTTTTCAAAAAATGTCAAATATTTCTCTATATTTTTTTAAAAATTCGTTTTCGGAAACCTTCCCCTCCCCTCCCTTTCAAACTCCCAAACATAGCCTAAAAGTATGAGTTTACTTATTTTGGAAATGCCGTGCACATAAATAATATTATTCTTTGACTACTACTTTTTATGTTTTTCCTTAGTAATGTTGTACTTTTAACTAAAACGTGAAATAAATTGGTATTTTTATCTCTCCAACATTTTGTTGTTGTTCACCATGTCATGTTAATGTCAATCTCTTTCTCTATCATCCATTATTTTTCATATATTTATTAAATAAAACTTTATTTAAAATTAAACGTCACATGCATGTAAATATATATATATATATATATATATATATATATATATATATATATATATATATATATATATATATATATATATATAATGGCAAAACGGGTTGTGGCCCGCTAGGCTGTCCCGCATATACCTGCCATAAAATGGCAGGTTGGGTTGGGATTTTCCGTCCACCGTTCACTAAAGTCCGCCCCGCCAAAACCCGCCGTCCGTCAATGTTCGTCCCACCAAAACCCGCCGCCCGCCAAAGCCCGCATCGCCTACTCGTTCAGCCTATTCTGCCTTAAATCCGTAATTTTTTAGTTCATTCTATTCTTGATGGTTTAATTTATACATTTATTTATAAATATATGCAATATTTTTTTAAGTAAAATTTGTTAGAAAGATGTTTTATAAAAAATTTTAAAAAATAAGTGTAAAATTTAATTGAAAGATTAAAAAGTCTATTAATATATTAAAACAATATAAAAATAAATTAATAAAAAAATAGGCGAGCTTAGTTCGCCGCCCGCCAGCCCGCCACCTTGGCGGAGCAGGCATGATTTTCAGCCCCATTTCGACTTGACGGACTTGCCTCTTTCAACCCGTTCTTTTCTTGGCAGACATAAGACAGGACGGGCGCGGGGCGGGCGGTCTGTCTTGCCATTTATATATCAGCAAGTGAACGGCCAATAAGTATGACTGAACAACAATAGCGAGTGAGATTGGAATTGACAGAAAAAAATCGACAAAGGTGGAGTGGAGACAATGGAGAAAAAGAATTAAACTTTTTCTATTATGTATTTAAAATCTATTTATTTTAGCTAAAATGATTATGATAAAATGAGTTTTAGCTAAAATGATTAGAATGAAAATGGATGAGTAGATGATAAGTTATAACTTTAAAAGCTATTTTAATAGATTTTGATAAAAAGTCATAAAGTAGTAAAAAAATTATAAGTTTTTCTTAAAAAATAGTTATTAAATAAATTTTTTAATTAATGTGAGTTGAAAAGTTAAAAATAAAATTTTTAGTCTTACAAAATAGAATATAAACTTTTTAGAAATTAATGTTATTTTTACAAATTCACATTTTAAGTAAAATATTAATTTATATTTCCTTTTGTTGTTTATTGCAAAATAAAGGTAAAAGAACCAAAACAATTTGATTTATGATGAGAATCTTTATTATTCTCGTTGACAGCAAAATCTACACTAAAAAAAATGATGATTTTCAGTTAGATAACAAGTCAATCTACCAATTACTTGTGTTAGGTTGGTTAATAAATAATTTTGTTGAAAAACTTAAGAGTCTTACATCAGTAAATATAGAAAATTTCTTTGGCCACCTCCCTATGGGGGTCACCCCCAGCGAAAATCCCAAAATACCCCTGCTTCGGAAATGAACTTCCGAAGCGTTTTTTTTTTTTAAAAATTTCCTTAATTCGGAAGTGCATCTCCGAAAACACCTCATGGGGGGTGTCTGCGGAGATGAACTTCCGAAAACACCTTTGTTCAGATTTTGGGGGGTTTCGGAAGTTCATTTCCGAATTATGCAGAAACTGTGTTTTTTTTATATGTTTTATCTAAAACAGTCTCGCATTTTAATTAAACGTAAACGCCAAATAAAATAAGCAATAGATAAACTGAAAATACTAATATGATAAATAAACAAAAAAAAAAAATACTAATCCGATGAAAATAATATATACAAACCGAAAAAAATAAAAATAGTGTGCTAAAGATACAATCCGATAACAAAAAATATATAAACCCGACCACTACTGGGTGTGCCTAAACCTCTCGCCCTGAGACCTCCTCTGCCGCGTGTATGTCGCCGCACGGTCCGCATCAGTGACGATCATCTCCATCACGGCGACTGCCTCTGGACCGCCCCGCTCCACGATACCTCGATCCAACGCGTCCTGCCCAATCATCGATATCCGCTGGCAGATCGGCATGAGATCAATGGCGTGATCATCCTCGGCCTGCTGGTTCTCCAGGATCTCCTCGTGTGCTGGCCTAGGAGCGCCGGGAATGTCGGGTCTCAGAAGAGGATGTGACACCCGGTAGAACCATGTGACGTATCCCTCCTCACTGTGCCAGTCCTGGGTGACCCGAGTGAGACGGTACTCCAGCGGTACCACATGATCCTCCCAATGCTCCCATATGGTAGTGAGCTGCACTCGGGTCACAGAGTCGGGAGCAGCCTCAAAGGGTGACCTGGGTATCCGCTGCACGAATCCGAACTGACGCATGCACCGCTCAGGGAGATATCGAACCATGATGCCGGTCCCGCAAGCCAACCAGCCAGAATAAAGTGCAATGCCGTCAAAGGGGACAATCTGAGCGTAGTCGATGAACGGCCTCCAGGTGACGTCGTCGTGCAGAGTGCGGTCCAGGTATCCACGGTATGGTCCCACCGCATCGTTCCCCCTCTGGAGATCGTATCTGGCAGCCCTGGGCAAGGCGTCTACGTACGCAGGATCGAGGTGGTAGCCGTGGATGCGGGAGAAGTAGGAGATGATCCAGCTCTGAAACAGAAACAAGATAATGTATTAAAATTAAATACGAAACATATATAAATAAATAAATACGATAATGTATTAAAATAAAACGTACCGTAAGCAGTGTGCAGGATCCGACCAACTGCCTCGTCCTCCAGTTGGAGGCCTCATTCAGCTTCTGGTAGAGATATGCCAGAGTAGCTGACCCCCAGTTCCACTGGTGAACGGTATCCAGGTCCATGAAATAGCAGAGGTAGGCCACGTCGACGTACCTGGCACTCTTGTCCACAAAGCATGCAGCGCCTACCACATGCATGTACCAGCACCAGAGAGCGCAGCCGCGGTGGTACTCCCTGAATATGTCGTTACCCTCCTGCTCGGCCTCGGCCGCCGCGTCCAGGTGGAACTCAAAATAGAGGCTCAGTGTGTTGAACCGGACATGACACCCAGAAGTCGAGATGCACTCCAGGTGAGCAACCTCGTGCGGCATGCCCAAATTGTGCATCATCCACTCAATGGCCTCGACCCTTTGGATCCTGGAGTGGTCCAACAGCCACCCCCTGATGGGCAGGTGGAGAAGACACTGGACATCATGCAAGGTGATCGTCAACTCCCCCACCGGCAAGTGGAAAGAAGACGTCTCCTTGTGCCAGCGCTCCACAAATGCCCCCTGCATGCTGGTGCTGATGGTGGTGTACCCGGTCATGCAGAGCCCGCTAAGCCCTGAACCTCGCACATGGTCGTTAAACCACTGAGCTGCTGGTTTAAACAGACCGAAAATCTTCCCGGAGTGGTTCACCATTTTCAATGGCTCTCTCTCCTGTTACAAAAAAAAAACAAATAAGCGAGAAATAAACGGTAAAATTATAAAAAATGGTGACAAATAAACGGCTAAGTTAAAAAAAATACCTCTCCCTCCCAGATCCGCCGAGCGACGTGATCCTGGTAGTGAATCAGCAGGGAAGTGTCAAAAGGCCCTCCCGGATAGCTATCCACCTCCTGCTCCTCCTCCTCCCCGACTGGAGGGTCGACATCCGGTATCACCTCCTCCTCATCCTCATCCTCCTCCTCTCGCTGGCGGGAAGAAGATACCCGAGCCAGCCTACTCCTAGAGCCTGAAGCAGATGAACTCTCCACCAAGTCCTGTGGAACGCGCACACGGCGTCCCCGGCCCCGTCCCTGGGTCGACGCCAACTGCGCCGCCGCCCGCTCGCGTCTAGCCGACGCAGTCTGGGACTTCCTGCCCTGTCTGATGCGTGTTGGCTGGTTGCCTGACATGTTCCTGTAAACAATCGAAATCGATTAATATGCGAGACAAATGAAAAAACAAAAAAAAATGCACTTCTGATACAGTTCGGAAGTTCATTTCCGAAACTGGGATGGAGGTGTTTTCGGAAATGAACTTCCGAAACACCCCTGCGCAGAGCTTTTCTGCAACCTTCAATGGCAGACCCCAAAATCAAAATTCAAACCTATGTATACACATTCTAAACATCCTAAATATCACTATAAACCTAACCTAATACATTTTTTGCTATTTGTAAACATCCTAATATACATTTTAATCATAGATCTTAAAATCAAAATGCTTACCTATTGAATAGATTGGAGGACTTTAGAATGTAATAGAGCAAGTAGATGGAGCCTTTGAGGTAGCTTGGAACTGGTTTGCACAAAAATCTCTTTGGGGTTGAGTTTGAAGAAGATTAGGGTAAATGATTTGGGGGAGGGGGCTGTTTTGCTTAATCTGCAAAACGCACAGTATTTCGGAAATGAACTTCCGAAATGCTGTTTTCGGAAATGAACTTCCGAAATAAGACAATTTTTTCAAAAAAAAAGGGCGCTTTCGGAGATGCATCTCTGAAAACACCTTTTTCTTACATTTCGGAAATGCATTTCCGAAGTCAGGGGTAGTTTGGGTTTTTCACCAGAGGTGGGCTAGAGAGTTGGGAGGTTGGCAAAGAAATTTTCGTAAATATATTGCTTGAACATATGTTTATATATAAGTGGGAGAAATTCACATCTTAAAATGTGATAATGTAAAATTTAGTTGTGTTCAAATTAAGATAGTAGCATAACCTACTTTAAGATTCATTGGGTTAACTCTTATAAGTGCTACTACAAAATACTCCTTTTGTAACACTTTGTTACTATGGCCACATAACAGACCGAAGTAATATATGGTCATTAGTCGTCTTTCATTATTTTAAATTATTAAATAGCGTATAACTACGTTTCTTATAAACAACCGTATGATATGTGCAGCATTGACACACTTTGAATCCCCAAACCTGCAATTTTATATTTTTTTCGTTAAAAATGGGTGAGTACCCTCAATTATAATTTTTAATTAAAATTTAAACACTTTTCACCACGGTCTTTAAGAAAAATCGTAGTTAAGTATTATGACATTTTACCATGATTCTTTTTATCAAATATGGTGAAATATATTACCTATAAATGATAACTAATATCATAATTGCACTCAAAGGAAACCCTAACTTCTATCGTCTTATGTCAATCTCTCAAAATTCCAACATAACTTCTACAACTATTATGAATCAAGGAAAGGTTTCACAAATCCTTGCAATACGAGACAAATAGCTCATTTTTTTCGTCTTCATTCTCCATGAAACTTTTCAATAAAAGGTACATTCTTGATACATTTTATTAGTTGATATGTTGTTATTGTTCAAAATATTTATACTTATTTTCTTGTTCAAAATATATATGAAACATCAGGTTTATTACTGTCTTGTTGAGATTATAGGTTTTATATTGTTGTTTTTATTGAGATAAGTAAAGAGTTTAAGTTCTTGTTGAGGTGTGTTGTTGTTTTGTTAAGGTAATTTGTAGTTTATGTTAATGTAAGATGTTGTTTTAGTTGATAAATGTTGTTATTTGTGTTAGTGTAAATTTTTTTTATTAGGTTTGTTGATATTTTGTTGAGGTATGTTGTTGTTTTGGTAAGGTAATTTGTAGTTTATGCAAACGTAAGTTGTTGTTGGTTGATAAATGTTGTTGTTTTGTGTTATTGTAGATGTTTTTAATTAATTTTACTGGTGTTTTTGTTAGGGATGTTGTTGTTGTTGTTTTGTTAAGGTAATTTAATGTTTATGTTAATGTAAATGTTGTTTGGGTTGATAAATGTTGTTGTTTGTGTTACTGTAGATGTTTTTTTAGGATTGTTGATGTTTTTGTTAAGGTATATTGTTGTTTGTGGTATTGTTGAAGTACGTAGATGTTTTTGTAAATAAACTTTATTGTTAGATATGTAAACAACTAAAACTGGTCAAACATGATCCCTAAATAGTTTCCATAACCTTTTTAGGAAGGTGAAAATGGATCCATTTGGACATGAAATCTTATTACCATTACATTTCAATACAACATTATCTAACTCCTGAAAACTAAAGGAGTAGTCAAAACAAGATCATCATGCGAAAGAGAACCGACGATAACACCATCAAAAAAGAGTTCTAACAACATTTGGTTCTCTAAAGATATCAGTGAAATACTTAACAATCTCTTGCCTAGTTTCAGACACCCTTTGAATCCAACTTTCTTCTACTATTAAAATTACTATAACATTATGTCTACCTCTACTTTTAATAGAACCATGAAAATAGCCAAGATTATTAACTCTTTCGCTAAGCTACATAAACCTAGATCTTTGAAACAATTATCACTATTATTAATATTACATTTCATGTCAACACTTTCACCTCAGCTAATGGAAAATCGAGGTCAATTGACCTAGACCGCGCTATTTATTTTTTAGTTTTAGATAATTACTTATCCTTTAATTTTTTAAAAAGGCCAATGTCCAATGTAGCTTATGGTCTTAGCTTCGATTCCATGCTCCTGCAATTTTATGTTTTATTTAGAACCTAAAAGGAACCCTTATTTTATAATTAACATTTTCCCTCAGGTTTAAAGAAAACTGACATGAAAAGTTTATTGCTATAAAAACAAAATTATCTCGCCCTAGTACATAACAACCCTAACATCTATCTCTCAAACAAAACCCTAATATCCTCCTCGAATTTTCATGGAAAAATAAATAGAGGATGGTGCTGAAGTGAGGTTGATAACTCGTCATTAACACAAGCTTCGTCATCCTTGTACTAGTCTCACTTCAGCTTCTTCCTCCTGGTATTATTTCCATTGTATGTGTTAGGGCTCTCGTTCGATAATGTGACTCCTAAGCAACAAGACCTCTAAGTACATATCATCCTCGATACGAATATGATATGTGTTTAGGGCTCTCGTTCTATAAATGCCAAAATGGAAGACCCGCATCATTATTTTCACATCTTCTTCACAGATATGGTATGTCAAACATCACTTCTCATTTTACATTATTTTTGTTGTTTTTGTTGTCGTAGTTTGTTATTGAGTTCGTTACTGTTAGATATTTTTTATGTTTAGACAAGAAACCCTAGAGGTTTAAACGGAGATTGATGTTGTTGGTTAAAATAATGTTAATTGTTTTTTGTAAAATTAAAATTGATGTTATAGATTTATTTTTATGTTGTTGACAATTTTTTGAGAGATATTGAGATTATTTGATTATTTATGTTGTTGTCATTTTGTTTATATGTTGATATTTTATTAAACTCATATTATTTGTTGTTGTTAAACCGAGATTAATGTTTTTGTGATTATTTGTGCAACTCTCCTCAAGTCTATGTAACATTTGAGTTTATTATATCTAATGTGGATTGCTTGTTTCACCAACCCCTCTTTGAACATATAACTTTTTAAAATGATTTACTATATGATAATAGGTAAAAATAAATTATATTTGAAAAATAAGTTATATTAATAAAAAAAATTAGAATCTTTCAAATCATTATTCCCCTCCCTTTCTTTATTGTTAAAATTTCTTCGTTTGCATCTAGTTTTTGTTCAACTCCTTTTTTTTTTTCATTTTGAAAAACATCAAATTTTATGTTTTAAAGAATGAATTAGTAGAGGAGGATGTTTTGAATAAAAAAATTGAAACATATAGAGAGATTTTAAGCATAAAAGATATAGAGAGAATAATAATGAGTTGAAAGATGCCAAAAAAACTTTTGATTAGTGTAAGTTGTTTTTTAAACATAACTTAGTCTTTAGTATTATCATATTCTAAATCAATTTTTAAGGTTATATTTTCAGTTAGGGTAAAGTGGAATAAGCAATCCACATTAATATAATAAAATTTAACATGTTTAACCCGTTGATTATATGTCAAAACCAAGAGAAAAAACTAGTTTAATCTTTCAGTTATTTTCAAAACCGAGGGGTTAAGGTTTTTTCAATTAGAAATTTAAAAAATGATCTTATTGGGGATCGAACTAGTAACCAGTGTACACATTACCCGTAGTAACCAGTGTACACATTACCCGTCGATTTAGCATTAACCGAGAGATTAAATGGCACACTTTTAATGATGTTTTTCGTTATCTTGTCAGTGTAATCGAGGTAAAAGTCATTTTGCATTCGAGATAAGATGTCTTATTTAGAGTAGTGTGTGAATCTTTAATTCTTAACAAAGACCACATATAAAGTCTTAAGATCAACAAAAGATTCAATTTTACTCACCGTCTCTTTTAAATTGTCAATTTAATAATTAAGGTTCTCAAATACCTGTTAAATCCAATCTTTATAAACTAATTTGAGAGCTTTTAGTTTTTCCAGAAAAAAAAAAGTAAAAGATTTTCACTCGTGGATCTTCGAACCAATCTAGGTCGAATGCACTAACTCAGGAAAACTACTGTGAGATAAACAATAATAATTATTGAATCTAAAAAACTTATGACCCGTACGTGATTTGCATACTTAAGAATCACACGCCACTTTATTTCCCTACAAAGCATTGGAACACCCCGCCCCCAATGATCTATCCACCCGCTAGAAACTAGCTGCTCCACTATTGAGTTGGAACCTACTAAACTTCCTACTTAAAAGAGGTAAGTTAACAAGATCTATCCTGAATATAAAATTAGAGAACTCCTAATTATATCCATTACTATAGGTATATAAGGATCTCTAATTTCTAAAGTTTCTTTCCAAGAAAAAATAGAATTAATCATACAAAAGACACTAGATATTTTTTTTTGATAAACAATGATATTATAGAACTGAGTACAAACTGTACTCAAAACAGTTACAATATGGGAGTGGGACTACAAATCATTCCACAAATCTCTCTTAAAATATAGGAAGCACTTAAAATAAACATTGACTACATAGCACAAAGTGTTAGTAGCCCCCCACTCCAAAGAAAAACCTAAGAAACTAGGACTAGAAAAAGAGAACATGAATCTACATATAAGGACAAAAACTCCATAAACAGAAAATATTGCCCACAAAATATGAACATGAAAAGTGGAGATTTTATGGTTTCTCATATTGCCACAATTTCTTTACCGAGTAAAAAAGGAAAAACATTTTATGGTTTTTATAATTAAATTAATTATATAATACAAGTTTAGACTGTACATTTATCATGAGATATTAGGTATTCCTTAATCAGCTTATAAAATAAAATAAAAAAACTCCTAAAACTGTACAAAAAAACAAAATATTAAGATACCGTGAAACACGTAACTAGTTTTGAGCACATGTTATTTTTGAAGTGGATATTCTAAACGTGTGGTTGTTATAACATAACAAAATCAACTAGTAGACATATCACATGTATGTTCACACTTCACAGTATACTTATCAGTCTCTCCTTCAATTATATAATCACTTTATTTATCTTCTAGTTAAACTATATAAGACACAATACCCAACCACACACTCATACGTGGAATCAATTGTAGTAGTGGTAGTTAGAGAAGATGGGGAGAAGCCCTTGTTGTGACAAAACTGGATTGAGAAAAGGTTCGTGGACTCCTGAGGAAGACAACAAGTTAATCGCTTATGTAACTAGATATGGCTCCTGGAATTGGCGACAACTACCTAAATTTGCAGGTATATATAAATAGTTATTTTATTCATGTGTGTATGTAGGTTGGTTTTCTTCTTAAAATAGTATGTGTTATTTTGGAATAATGTTTTCAGGTCTTGAAAGGTGTGGAAAGAGTTGTAGATTAAGGTGGTTGAACTATCTAAGACCAGATATCAAAAGAGGAAACTTTACTCAACAAGAAGAAGATACTATTATCAAACTTCATGAAAAACTGGGTAATAGGTATTGTCTATGATAGAATCTAACCCTTTTATACAAATGAACCCTAGACTTTTTGAAACCATTGGAAATCATCTATATATCATAATTCCACCTATTAATATTTAAATTTTTAAGATAGTTCATTTATTTTCAGTAATATAGTATTAGCCTATTAGGTCTTTTTATAATCATTATACAATTTTATTATACAGATGGATCGTGATTGCTGCAAATTTACCTGGAAGAACAGATAACGAGATAAAGAATCATTGGCACACAAACTTGAAAAAGCGTTTTATAAAAAATAAAAAGTCAGACACTAATAATAGAGCAGGAAACTCCAAAGAAACAAGTTCAGATAACCCTACAATGGAAGAAGACAATAAACATGAAGGAGTGTTTGAGAATAGTTGTGGTGGTCCCAATTCTTCAAGTCCATCATCTTCAATCCCATCTTCAAGTGGAACAATGGATACTCCAACAAGTACGGAAATATCATATGAAAATTATGTTCTTGATGAGCTTCCTTTAATGGACGCATACATGGATGTTTTGAATGATAATTTCTGGACAGAACCATATATGATAGACAATTCATATGTCCCTCCAAGTGAAGATGCTACATTATTACCTGTCTGGTGTGAACATGAATACTTCGGTTCTATGTACGATGAACAACTTTGGAGCCATGGAGAATAAATAGTTGCGTTAATGTGTGGGTTTACTTTTTATGGAAATGCCGTACAGATAATAATAGCATCATTTGACTACTACTTTTTATGTTTTTCTTTTGTCATGTTGTGGTTTTTTTTTTTTGGACAAATTGTCATGTTGTGGTTTAAACTTTAAACTAACTATTTTGCTTTTGTTAACCTTGTCATGTCAATGTCAATCTCTCTCTATATCATCTAATTAAATATTTATTGTGGTCGTATTTATAAATAACTTTTTTTTAAATACATTAAATAATTAATTGACAATATCTTAATCCATTCCGTAATACTCTTAGGTATATTGGCGAAATTTTATTTTTGCCCCTCTCTTCCGAAGGTATATATTCAAAAGTACCTTTTTTATTTAAGATTAAATTGTTCCGTAGATGCATTTAAGAAATTTTTTTAACGTTGTTTATACGGTTTCGTAGATGCATTTACGGAACAAAACAACATTAAATAAAAAAAGTGCTTCCGAAGATACACCTCCAAAAATTGAAGATATTTTTGGAAACGCACATGACACAACTTTATATCGTGGACTAGATCAACTAAAATATTTGACAATTCTACACACGTAATACACTGAGACTTGCCAATGATTAATAGTCTTCAGCTGACAATATATATATATATATATATATATATATATATATATATATATATATATATATATATATTAGAACATAGTTTGGTTCAATATCCTTGTAATAGTTTTGATGATAACAAATACATAATTTTTAATAAGAATAAATATGCACTCTAATCGTATAAATCATATATACAAAAACATGATAAAAGTTCTGAAGCACTCAAAGAGGATACACAGCTATGACAATGATTTCTCAGAAGCAAAAGGCTGCATTGAGGGAAGTTTACAAGAACAAGAAGTTCTGAAGCTAAACGAAAAGTTTACAAGAACGAGAAGTTCTGAAGCTAAACGGGAAGTTTACAAGAACAAGAAGTCCGAAACGGAAAGTTTAAAAGAACAAGAAGTTCTGATGCCAAGACGCTTCACAAGCACCAATGAACAAAGCTGCAACTTATACTCTGATAAGAAGTTTCTGACTATTCTTTCAAGTAGATACAATACTCTGATGCTCAGAAGATCCTCTTTGCGTTAAAGTCATTATTACATGATCAATTAGTAATGGGTGAAACATTATTACTATGGACGAAATCTTTGTTTTTGGAAAGAGCCTTAAATCACATTATCAACCTTCCAAAACAAGAAAATGTCTCTCCAACGGATCTCTTAATTCAGTTTATATAAATTAGGCAAAGATGAAGAATGGAAGCAAGAACTCTCACGCACGGAAACACCTAGAGCGCTCAAAAAGTTTATTCATACATTTTATCTCTTATTCTATTGTTCTATAACTTTGTGTAAACATCACAATTGTGATGCAACTTTCTAAAAGCACTTTGTAAACAAACTAAGTTTTGTTTTGTAGTTGTTATTCCTTGAGTAAATCGGGTTGTGGTTTGATATCGATAAGACGTTGACGGTTGTCTTCGTGATTTGTAATCAAGTTTTGATTAGTGGATTAATACCGAGAGAGAGAGAGAGGCAAAATCACCTTGGTAGTATGGACTGAAGTAGTTTGAGTTCAAACAAACCAGTATAACCAAACGTGTCATTTTGCTTTATTTTTTTGAAAACTCAATTCAAATCCCCTTTCTTGTGTTTTTTCGTTTCTTATATATATATATATATATATATATATATATATATATATATATATAATGAATAAACATTATTAAAATTATTTTGACACTTCTAGACTCGTGTTATATGTATTCTATTAGGTTGCATAAATATAGGTATGTATGTTAATAAAACTAAATTAGTTATGTATGATATTGACAATATATTGTAGTTATTTTGTTACTTTGCATGTCTACCTTGACAAAAGTTGTCACTGAGGAATCATCCAGAGGCATCCACAACACGGGAGTCAAGGAAGAGGGTGTCTTCACTAACTCCTAAAAGATAGGTGTTCAAAAACTTCTCATAGTAAGAATTGAGCGATTAACACCACGAAAGGGGTCTAAACCCTAGGCTTAAATTGGTATCTATATATACCTTTTCCCCGAGGAGAATGGGATGGATTTAAAGTGATACACATTCTCCATAACTAAAAGAGCTCTATGTTTATTACAGTCTTAGCGCATACAATTGACTTAATCACCGGTCATCAACATGGTCTCTCACTTAACATGAGTTGGTCCTTTAAACTACCTCAAAACACCACGGTACAAGGCTACCCTCACCACAAAAATGTGTTATAATATACTAAAGCCTCTGAGTCTCCTTGCCCTTTCAGAGGGAACACATACACGTGTAATTTTTTTACAATACAGTGACGCTCATCGTGTGGCCCGGATTAAACTAACCTAGGTAACATCCCTTTTCAATCACCATCACCTTTTCCATCGTACCCTCAATTCCTACACCTAGCCATTTTCGACCATGGTCATCAAGAAAGCTCCATCCCTTAGGATACCATAACTGGACATTGGAAGACGATGTCCACAACATCAGACAGCGCCAACAGAAGGTCAAGGCCCCAGAAGATGTGGAACTGCTAGATCCCCCAACCACTTTCAAATGAAATATAGGGGGCGCCTGTTCCTGATGGTTTCAAACCCCCCCTCCTTGGCCTAGTTTGATGGATGCACCGATTCCTATGAGCACTTAGCCTCCATCAACATGCAGATGGTCATCATAGAAGCGCCAAACTCTCTGAAATTCAAGTTGCATTACTACAAAACGCATAAACAACAACGCCATGTTCGTCACAGTTCTTCCCTACACCGTAGTAACATCTTTAAACTAAGGCGCTCCCATATTATTTTTGTTTTTTTACTTAAAATTAATTATATATAACAGCGGTTGAAAAGCCAACCATGGTGAAATAATCAAGTGTTCATGGGTTCGAACCTCAACGCCATCATATAAATTATTCCATTAATGTTAAGGCGCGCCGTTTCTTTTTTATTTATTTTTAAATAAAAAACTTAAAGGGTTATAACTACGGTTGGTTTGTTCCACCGTTGTGATATATTTTGTTTGTTTTATTTTTAATTGTAAATTAAACTCTGGGACTTCTTTAGGAAATTTCACTATGAAAGTAATATATCATTACAGTTTCTGGTCTTTACCGTGGGGGTATCAGTATACACTACTAGATGAAACAATACACGATTTCAACCCTAAACCCTAACGTTCAATACTATGAAACAATACACAATTTCAACCTTAAACACCATTGTTCATCCTAGCTTGTCTCTTCAGTATCATTCTTCATTGTATATTTGTCATTTTCGTTATCATCGTCAAGGTTGACAAGACCATCACGATCGTGACATCAAGAAAGAATAGTACACCAACCAAGTTATCACCGTCGAGAAGGAAGACAACAACCACACCGTCGTTGTCGTAAGGAAGGAAGACAACACCAACACCAAAATCATTTACTTAGTCATCACATTTACAGTAAACTTCATTTTACATTATTGTGGTTGTTGTTGTTTATGTTTTGGTTGTTTTTTATGTTTTTGTTGTTCATGTTGTTGTTGTTTTTGAACGTAGATGTCAACCTTGTCGAGTTCTTCATTAGACATACAAACAAAAGAGTGTGGACCAAATGAAACTTAAACAAATGATACTCAATCAAAAAGATCACAAAGAGGTGTCACAATGATGCCCCAATTCACATCAGTCCCCAACTCATCAGGTCAAAAAACTCCGATTAAATTTAATTATTCTACATAGTAGTTGATTATGAATATTAATCTACTTTTAAGAGTTGTGAGGCGTTCCTTGGATGGAGAAAAGTAAGTATATTGATAGATGATTGGAAACAAGTGGATGAGAAAGTCAAAGAAAGTATATGGATAGAAGTTAAGGTATTGCATAAGATAATTTTTATATATTACATATAACTACCTATAATTTCTAATACATTGATTTAAATGTAGTTGAATTTTGAGTTTACCGATAACCCAAAGTTGAAAAAAAAGTGGATCTCTTATGCTGGTACTCATTGGAGGGGATTAAAGTCATAGATCACGACTTACTACATTAGGAAGCCTAAGAGCGGTCTTGATCTTCCATGGAATAGATATAGTTTTATATAGAAGAAGCAATGAAAGAATTTTGCGATACGTCGTTCTGAGGAATTCAAGGTTAGTACTAATTTTATTTAACTGATAATGTTATGCTAATGAGTTAATAATCATCATATATATTTTTAACTATGTTACTAACAACTTAAAATCTAAGTAGGAAAACGTAACAAGGCAAAGAACATGTACCCCCATAGATTGTCTTGTGGGGGTTACAGGAAACTTGAGAAAAGAATCATGCTTCAAAAACAACCACAAACAAGAGATGGTCACATCCCATCCCCACCGTCAAGACATGAGAAATGGAAGAGGGCTCTATTAAGACCAAATGGAGAGTACACCTTTGAGGCGACAAGAGTAGTTCCTGAGAAAATTGCAAGTATGATTTGTTTTGCTTATGTTATTTTTTATTTAAATGTGTTGGTAACAATATACATGAGTTGCTCATGTTGTGTAGGATGAGTTGGTTAGGGCGACTGGTGAAGGTGCATTTGTTATAGAAGCACGACATGACATATTAGTAGAAGCTATCGAAACATATGAGCATGATGGACGTGTCCGTAGTATGGGAGAAGGTGTCGACTTAAGGTTATTCTTTAGGTCTAAAAAAAAGTACCGAAAGCTCGAAATTGAATGCACAAAAACAAAAGATTGGAAATTTTGAGAAGCAATTAGAGGAACAAAGGAGGATGTTAGACGAGGAGAGGGAAAAAAGGGAGAAAGATATGGAAAAGTTTCAAGAGTTATATTCGGTATGTGCTTTACTTGAGATTTTAGTGTTGTATCGAAAATGTATGATATAAATTGTGCTTATTTTTGTTCTAATTGAATATTATTATGTAGAAAATTAAGTGAAAAACTTGAACAACGTACAAATGAAGATCAATGTTATGTTGTTGGTGATGATGATCATGATCATGATCAAACTCCAAGTAGAAGTGTTGTACGCCGTGCTTCTACTAAAGGAAGTAATTGTTAAGCTCCTCCCCCCTCCAGCTAACCGCAATGAGTTATTGGATCCTAACTCAGATGAAATCACCATGTTATATACGACTATTACGGTGATAAATGTTTCGCAACCTCTCCTGCTAGAAAATTTTCCATATGTGGAGTTATTCTATTAAAGTTTGGACGATGTAAGGGATTTTCTCGGTGGATATAAGTGGCTGGATGTAGGGATATTGCAAGTTTGGTGCACGTAAGTATATAGTTGAATATACGTGTCATTATATAACACATTTTTGTATTTCCTCAATTAATTTATTCATTTTCTTTAACCATTTAGGTACATTTACCGTGTTTGTATAGAGTTAAATAAATCCAGTATTTATGGAATCTTGGATCCTCTTTTTATTCGATGCGCGTTTAATCAACCGAGAGACATTCGAGATTACTTGAAAAAACAGTTAAATGAGGGAGGAAAAGAATGTCACTTCGCATCATTTCTCTATTCGTATGTATTTTTTTAATTGATGTTTATGTATTCTATATTTAGTTTTTTTTAGCAAATACTAATAATATTTATGCTCATGTTTGTTCATTGGTCATTGACAATTGATCATAATATCATTTAGGATGAATACGATAATTGCACTTTGTTCCTTGCATGATCCACTCGACAAGAAAATGAAAGAGATTATCAATTCGTAAGTGTTTGTTACATTCATTTTATTTGATATCGTAAGTAGTTTAGCATGTAATATGTTTAATTAATATTCAATGTACAGTGTTTTGGAGCCAGTGAGTATGATTAATAATGTTAGAAGAAAGTCCTCATGGATCTTTCCTAAAGTAAGTGGCCCAATTACCCGTTTCTTTCATTTACATTCATGTATGGTTATATTCACATGTGGTTACATTCATTTGTAGACGAGGATAGAACTCGAGAAATACGAGGATGGGTATTATGTCTGAAACACGTGTTAAACATTATCCTTACCGGCATTGTTGATTCATGGAATAAGGTATATATGTCATAATATGTTTACAAATATTAATATATAAATTGACTATTGAATTATTATCATGCATGACATTCACTTTTGTGCTCTTTCATATGTAGTTGTTTAACGACGAAACCCATTCCCCATTGAGGACTTGGTCGATCTTCGTAAGCGTTGGGCGTATATCCACAATATGCTTAAGGGTCCTGATATTTGATTTCTTGAGATGTGATAATGACTTATTTATGATGATGTGAATATTACTTTGACTTAAACATATTGTGTTTGATGTAAATATTAATTTTAGCCTTTGAAGCACAATGTTAGCTGTTTTTTATGTTCTTTATGCATGGTTAACAAATATACAGGTTGTTGTGAATTATCGAATATGGTTATAATAGTTGGGAAGATTTGAGAAGCAGAGAATTTCATATTTAAAACAGAGGAAGTTTTGACAGCGGTTATAAAACCTAACCGTGATTGTATATTAAACGGTGACCATAATAATATAAATTACAAAATGTTAATGCTGAGAATCGAACCTGGGACCTTTAGTTATATCACAACAGTTGGGTCAACGAACCGTTGTGATATGGCGCATGCTTTCTAGAATACAACAACGGTCAAAGGACCGTGATTGTAAGTACCGTATATACAACAACAAGCTACATAACAATGCATGGTTCCGCGTGGTTATATATCTTTCCCAACCGTTGTTAAATGAGTTTTCCGCAGTAGTGTTATTATTTTTCACTTTTAAAGATTCCGCCCTTAGATGGTACATGAATGTTCATCGTGCTTCCGTTAATAACTATCAAGAATTGATAAGGAAGCTAGTACACCAACTTTACGTCAGTCGCCACAAGAAGATGTCCACTACTAATTTGTTTAACATTTTCCAAGGTCCATCAGAATCATTGAGGGACTACCTCCCCCTCTTCAATATATAACTATCAAGGTCGTCCCTCCGAACTAACAAATGTTCGTGGGGGAATTCCAAAATGGCACTTAAACGAGTACCTCGCCCAAAATTTGACAGTCACGTTGACAGAATTGGTCATTAGGATGGAAGTCTAAATTGAAGGCGAGGAAAACAACGCCAAATAGAAAGCTCATGACGTTAAGAAGTGTGTCCCCAACGCTTAAAGTTGACACCCTCCTAGGAAAAACAATTACATCTCGCCCATAAAGGAGAAGTGTATGTTCAAAAGAGTAGGGAATATGACAAAAAGTTTCACGCTTCTGAATACTCGTCAAGAGCAGATCTGACGTGAGGTACTCCACCTGTATAACAGCCCTACACCGCCTGCTCTAAAGGCTAGAGTGATGGGACCTGAACCAGGTAGACAATGCAAATTCTATAGAGTCAAGGGACATCATACTGAGGACTGCTACCATCTCATGAAGGAAATAATAAAAGTTGATACAATCGGGCCACCCATTATTTATATTCACGCATCAAGCTTAATAATGTTGGGAATTATGGGTGTATTAGGAAAAACTCAAGTTCCACATTGATTAAAGATAGAGTTCAAGAAAAAATTATATAAAGTGACACTCCTCATCTTACATGTCAATTTTGTAAGAATGAACTAGACAAAATCTAATATGGTTTGGACTTGGAATCTTTACAATTCTTATAAGACATAGATTCATAACCTCAATAGCTTCTTTACTTTTAGGGTTACAAACAATAATTTTTTGATACTTTAATATACATTATTATGAAAGAAAAATAAAAAATGTGGATCAAATTCATGATAGTACTATTAAGGACAACCATACCAAACATACTAATAATTTGTTATTTCAGAATCAAATGTGTTAGAAATGAAATTGACTAGAGGGTGTCAAGTCTTCACTCTTTAAGGATTAACCCTAATAAACATGGCAAAATACTTAAAAAGAAAGGATCTAACATTACACTTAACGTATGTTTGGATTGATGGTATACGATGGAATGAAGCGTAATGAAATGAAATATAGTTATGTTCCATCATTTGGTTAGATTAAAAAGTATGGAATGGAGCGGTAACGGATGGAATGCATTCCATCTTATTCCATCACTTTCCATCATTTTTTGTATCCTCCAATTTGGGCGGAATGATAAAATTACTCTATTCCATCATGATGTATCCAAATAATGGAATGACATATTTATTTCATTCTACTCAGTTCTATCTCTCTCCGCTCCGTTATTTTTTACGTATCCAAACATAACCTTAAAGAAAAATTCTTCTATTTTCAAGAAAGAATAATCTAAAATAAATCTATCAAAAAACTCTTTGAAAATTTTATCTAGAGCCTGAAGGCTAGTTCAAAGCATATGAGAACCATTACAATGGTTATAATCCCCTACAAAAAAACTGCAATTAGCCAGGTGAATTTCACCTCGCAAAAGCTAAAATCACCCTGCAACGCAACAATTGCAGGGTTGACCAAATACCCCGCAAAAACGTTAGTCGCAACTTGTTACAAGGTGATTATCACTTCGCAACTTTGCCATGACTATCACTTCGCAACTTTGCCAGGTGAATTTCACCTCGCAACACCTGTCCCAGAGTTGAGCAGAATACAACACGCACGTCAGAGCAGAGCAGAGCACGATGTTCAAAAAATAAAAAGAAAGTTGCGAGGTGAATTTCACCTGGCAAATTTTAAATAGACAGAAAGTTGCTGAGTGAGTTTCACCTGGCAAAGTTTTAATATTTATAATAATATAATATATATTAATATATATATATATATCATATTTATTATAATATATTTCTGTTTTATAAAAATAGTAAACTAAAATCTATAATATTATTTATTTATTTATGAAAAAACGAAAAGAAAAAAAAAACTGTATACGTAATTCTAAAAATTTCACATACTAAAAAATTTTACCTACAGATTTCTAACAATTTAACATACACCTATTCTAACATTTTAACATATTTATACACAAAATCATATAAATTTCATCAAAAAAATTTTAAAATATTATACACAAATCTAACCATCACTACTTACATGATACAAACTTCAATAAAAAATCCATAATTTAAACTAGTTCATACAACCCAATATAAAATAACAAACAATTTAATTCATATGTGTACCTTAAATAACGGATTTGATGAAAAAACTAAAAAGAACTTTGAAACCAGCAAGTAATTTGAGTCTTGAATGTGTTGATTTGTGTTAAAAATGAAAGCTTTGAGAAATTTTGAGGGTTTTGAAATGTGGAACCATGGTTGGGAGAAAGAGAGAATGAATGAATGAATGAAATTTGTTGAATCTGGAATGTGAGAAAGGAAACTGAAGTTGTGGTGTTTAAAGAAAACTTGTGAGGTGAAAAACACCCCACAACTTTTAGAATCGTTGAGATTTGCTAGGTGATTTTCACCTCGCAATGTTTTGGTCAATCAAACGCCCACCTGCCACACTGTGCCATCAGTAATTGGCAGACATAATTTCTCTCCAATTTATTTAAAACATAGTTGCGGGGTGTTTTTTACCTAGCAACTTTGCGGGGTGTTTTTCACCTAGCAACTTCATTTTCAAAAACTTCAAATTGCGCCATCAGTAAATACTAAACATAATTCCCCCCCCCCCCCCCCCCCCCCCCCCCCATTTTTTTAAAATATAGTTGCGGGGTGTTTTTCACCTAGCAACTTTCTTTTAAAAAAATTCAAACTTTCCACCGTCTGTTGCGAGATGGAAAAATATTTATTTATTTGCAAGGTGAAATACATCCCGCAAGTGCATTAATTTGCGAGGTGACTAACACCTGGCAAACTCACCCTGCTAATATGATGTTTTCTCCATCATCATTTATATAGGAGGAATATATTTACTCCAAGAGTATGTTATTATAACTTACTCCATATCTTGACCACTAATTCTTATCAATCTAATGATTAAAAATAATAAGTAATATTAAATCTGGAGAGAAAAAACTATTACTTAGTATGTTTAACCATTAGATTGATAAGAATTAATGGCCAAGATGTGGAGTTAGTTATATTAACTTAATGTTGGAGTAAATATATTCTTCCTTTTATATATATATATATCAAGTGAGAGTATTTTATAATGAAAGATGAGAGGTACAAATATTAACTATTGGATTGATCAAGAGAGAGAATGTTAATGCATTAATGTGCCTATTAATGATGGAAGAGAGAAAAAAAAGATAGACACATAATCTCCACAATTTATTTTAAAATCTAATGATTTAGATTCATTCTCATGTTCTCACATAAAAATATCATTCTCATATGATACATCTTCATATATATATATATATATATATATATATATATATATATATATATATATATATATATATATATATATAGAGAGAGAGAGAGAGAGAGAGAGAGAGAGAGAGAGAGAGAGAGAGAGAGAGAGAGAGAGAGAGAGAGAGGAGAGTTATATTTACTCCAAGAGTAAGTTATTATAACTTACTCCAAATTAAGACCATTGATTATTCTCAATCTAGTGGTTAAAAATAATAAGTAATTAAATGTAGAGAGAGAAAACTATTACTTATTATTTTTAACAATTAGATTGAGAATAATCAATGGTCTAGATTTGGAGTAGGTTATAATAACTTACTCCTGGAGTAAATATAACCCTCCTCATATATATATATATATATATATATATATATATATATATATATATATATATATATATATATATATATATATATATATATATATATATATATATATGAGGAGGAATATTCTTACTCCAAGAGTAAATTATTAACATTTACTCTTCATTTTGAGCATTAATTCTTCTTAATTTATTGGTAAAAAATAATAAGTAATAGTTTTCTCTCTCCACATTTAATTATTAATTTTGTGATTATATATTAAGAACAAGAGAAATGCTAATCAGTGCCCTGAGGGAAATGGTTAACACTTTAAAATAGTAAATTTTATCTCGGTAATCTGCGTATTTATTGGCTTGAAAATTAAAATATTAAATTTCCTATAAAATATTTTCTTTTTTTAGAATGCTTAACCATTGCCCTGAGGACACAGGTTAGCAAGACCCTAATAACAATTATCGATTGAAATTAAATTAAAATAATTAAGAGTTAAATAATTTATTTTATTTTTTTATAATTTAATAACTTATTTTAATTTTATATTCTTAATTAATTTTTTCCTTGCAAGTAATAAATACGAAATATATGGATAGTCATTTTTTTTTGGATCAAATATGGATAGTCATTATTAAAACAAATAAAATTACATAAAATTTAAAATGCAATACAATACACTAAACATACAACACACCTAAAATGAAACACATGGAAAAAACTAGAGAGAAGAAAGTTGATTTTTTTTTGTGTACAAATCTAATGAAACTAGTCTCTATTTATAGAGAAAAAATAATGAATTTTGGTAAAAATAAAAAAAAATTATTATGAAATAATTGACCTCAAATGAGTATGATAAAATAAAAATATAAAAAATTACAACAATCAATAATATTTTGCCAAGTGTTTTTTGTGGCCCCCACTCTCTCTTTATTCAACATCTTGAATATATTCAAGACCAATTAATCCACCTCATTTTCAAGACTCCATTCAACGCTTCATTATACTCATTCAACTATTTAATAAATTATTCAATACATCATTATCATTGTAACTGGTCTAATCAAGTGAATAGCTCTTGTGCTATTTGTTTTGATTAATTCCATTACTTATAAAAAAAACTATCGACTCAATTAAATTAATTATATTTTTTTACATGTAATCAATCAAATAGTGTAAAAATGTAAAACTAAAATTAATTAAAAAAGGCTTACATGCATTCATTGTTATTAAGACAGTGTATTGACTGTTGAATAATATGTCACATTTCATAATCATGAAAAGACTACGCGCATGCTAAATACAACCCAATCCAAATGGTACCGAAAAACAACATGTGGAACTCGTAATATCAAACAAAATTAATTAACAATATATGCATATGTCACTCTCTCCAATTATTATCTCTTAATACAAACAACACAAGAACCTGAATTTAAGGATTGGTGGGCGTTCCCCTTGTTACCATATATTATTTGACCTTTGAAAGAAAAAAAAAATGATTGGTACTACGTAGGTCGTAAGACAAATTACCACTCCCATCTTATAGAGAATATGATGAGACTTTGTTGTGACAAAACTGGATTAATTGATACTACGTAGTAAGATAGACTACCACTGCCATAAGATCTTATGTTAGTATGTAAGGGTGACGTGTACGTTGAGAGACCTTAATAAATTTCTCACGTAAATTTTTTTTTTTTTAATGTTTAACATGTTGTGGGGGTTAAAACCCCAGCTATTTTCAAATTTTTTAATGAACAATACAGTTGTGGGGGTTTAAAACCCCCGCTATTTTCAAATTTTTTTATTGAACAATACAATGTTAGTATTTTTGTAGAGGTTAAAATCCCCCGCTATTTCAACAGGTTTTTCTATTCAATATTGATTTTTTCCTTTCTGAAAGCAAGTATATTATATATAAGAGTACTATATTCCAAACCAACTGCAACTTACTTTAAACAGAAAATAGGGTTTTTATAGAATTCGTAAAAATTACATTTGAAATGAGAAATATCTCCTACAAAAGAGCACTTCCAAGCTATTAACTTAATCAACCGAACTAAATCTTCTAAGTTGAAACAAGTACCGTTAAACTAAATGTCATTCCTGAGCTTCCATATACTCCAAACAATAGCCTACCAAACAACACATTCCTTCCCTTTCTTCACCCTCTTTTCCTTGTTAAAATTGACCCAACTAAGAAAGTTTATCCACAAAAATGTATCAACCCTTCTAGGTGATTATCCAATTCTCCGCTTTCTCCCAAACTAACTTAATCAAGTTACACCCAAAGAAGATATGGTTCAAACTTTCCTCTTCCTGAAAACTAAAATTACAAGAAAATTCGTGGGGGAGAATTAAGAATACCTCTCTTACGCAACTGATCCTTACTCGGAATACTATTATGGAAGCACCTTCACCCGAAAACTCTAACTCTAAAAGGAACCTGGACTTTCCAAAGAAGAAGAAAAACTTCAGGTTTTACCTCGTTGAACTCTACAGATACAATGTTAACTGCAAGTAAGTCGTATCCTGATCTAATAGTGTAACCATTAAATTGATCTGACATCCACACAACTCTGTTTGAGTCATCAATTTCCGGACCTGCAACCGGTAAAAATTCCAAGAAAAGATTCAACATGTTCAGCAAAGGACCTTGTAAGGGAAATTGAATTCGGAAATTTCCCCACTGCCAAACATTGTTAATCAACCTTCCTATTTGATCCACCGTCGCCTTCTTGTCCAAACTAAATTCGGAATCGGTTTTCCACATCCAATTATGAGGGAAATATTACCTGCAAAAACAAAAAAAAGTATCACCATTCCTTTTGTCTATATTGATTAAATCCTTCCACCATGAAGAAGCGTGGCACCTGCTATTGCTCTCTATTCCTAATAGAATGATATTATTAACGTTTCCGTAACGAGCTTTCAAAATCTCCAACCACAAAGACTTTTTCCCCTCAAGGATCTGCCACTTCCACTTTTGAAGTAGAGCTAAGTTGAATTCCTCAAAACTTCTCACCCCTAAACCTCCAAAGCGAAAGGGTGTACAAATTTGGCTCTACCCAATCCAATGGATGTGTCGTTTCTCCTCCGAACCACCCCGAAGAAACCTATTTTGAATTCTATTTGTTTCCCTCCATATCTTCAACGGAGCTTTGTAAAAAAGATAAAGTGGATATAGACAAACTAAAAATGACATATTTAATAAGAGTAATCCTATCGTCGAAGGATAACATTATACTTTTCCTACTTGCAAGTCTCAATTAGAATTTATTCAACAACTGCTTCCACATACTGATTTTCCTCAGATTAGAACCAATTGGAATCCAAAAAACTAAAAGGCTTTATCTTTGATCCTACAAAACAAAAAATTGGAAGCAACCTCCAAAAGATGAATACTAACATTAACTCTTATGACTATACTTTTATGAAAATTGACGCCTAATCTAGAAACCAGCTCAAAACCTCTAAGGATTGCATTGATAGCCCAAATAATCTTCCAGCTCCCTGCCCCTATAATCAGAGTATTGTCCATAAATTGAAGTAAATCAAATTTACATATGTCCATAAAATTAAAACCTGTGAATTCTCCCAAAACAGTAGCCTTCCTCATTATACTCGCCAAATCTTCTCCAATGATCACAAAGAGGAATGGAGATAGAGGAACTTTCTGCCTCAAACTCCGTTCAACCTCAAAATCCATTGAAGGGCTCCCATTCACCAACACCGACAAGGAAAAAATTGTAGCTTCCATCCATTTCATTCAGGTTCTGCCAAAGCCCATGCTATTCAACATGTATTTAAGGAAATCCCAACTCATCTTATTGCACGCTTTTTCAAAATCAACCTTAAAAAGCAAACACTCCTTCTTAGCTCTTGTTGCATAATCCACCACCTCGTTATCAACAAAAACACTTCCCAAGAATTGTCTTCCATGAACAAAAGCTTATTGATTTATCGAATCAACGATCCCAACTCTCTTTTTAATCTAGATGCAAGTTTAGACAAATTTTTGTAGAGACACCCTACTAAAAAAAATCGGCCTATAATCGTCGAGACTAGGAGGATTCTTGATCTTCAGAATTAAATTTAAAAAAGATGAAGTTATTGCCCATAGATAACTTAGTTTTGCCATGGAAGTCCTTTATGAATATGGTGAAACCCTCTCGTATGAAATGCCAGACTTTTAGACCCATCATAACCCAAAACTACTTCTTTTATTTCAAGATCAGAAAAAGAATCTTCCAATAAAAGATAATCCTCTGTAGACAAAGAACTAAATTCAATCCCATCTAAAAGCGGTCGATTGAAGTCCGGTTCATTAAACTTTTCCCTAAAATTCCTTCAGATCTCCTCCTTCACATCAACAACTGAATCTAATAAGCCTCTGCCAATAACCAGAGAACAGATAAATTTTCTCATATTCCCCCCCACATAAAATTGTGGTAAGACCTACTTCTCACATAGCCTTTAATATTCCATTTCAATCCCGACTTCTGAATAAGCATGTTCTCTTCCATAGCTAAATTTTTTCACATCAAACTAGTTCCCAAACTCCTACTAACTACCAGCTCCTCCACCAGATCCTCTTTGCAACTAACAAGAAAAACATCAATTACAATCAACTTCTTTTTGTTCTCCTCAACCTTAAGGTTAAAACAACAAACACTTATAGACTACACCTCTTAAGACTTTCTTTGAGCGTCTTAAGTATATCTTTTATTACAAAGTCACTTCTTCCTTCCACAACAAAGCTCTTCCACTCTTTCTCAACGAAAGAAATCAAGTCTTTATTATCAAACCAACAATCGTTAACTTTGAAGAGTTTGGGACTCCAATCAGAATTATTGATCGTTATCCATTTAGGACGGTGATCGAAAATATCCCTATTGCCAATCAATTGACCAACAATGCCCCACTTGTCAATCAACACTCCAGATAACAAAAAATGGTCTAATCTTCTCATTGATTTCACTTCTCCATTGTACCAACTGAAACTGTTACCAAGGCAAATCAATAAGATCCAATTCCTCTATGAACTCGTTAAACTCGCGCAGCAAACCTATTGACATTATGACTACCTCTCCTATCCAAAGAATAAGAAACAAAGTTGAAATTTTTTCAAACGCACCATTTTCCAAGTAGTTACCCTTCCATTTGAATTTCAGCCCAAGAAAACCTCCCCCTTGAAAGACAAAATTCATATTTTTAAATATTAATTTTTTTTCTCCATCTCACGATTCTTTTTTTCTTTTTGTATAATTATTTAATACAATTAAATTATATGATTAGTGTCCATTTTACAATTAAGTAAATCATTTTAAATTTTACATTTGAATCTAAATACATTTTATATCACACCAAATAATTTTTTTATCTCACGGGTCATAATCAACACAATATCTAGTTTATTTTAACCAACAATTACCTTTATTTGACAGACAATTTTTATTTTCAAATGTTAAAATTTCATTTTGTTTCTCCATTTCATGGGTCCTTTTTTATATAATTATTTAATACAATTCAGTTTATATTATCATTATCATTATTCATTTAGAATTAAATCACTCATTTCTAATTTATATGTATCTAAATACATTTTATACAGTATCAAAAAATTTATCCGTGCGCGAGTACAAATATCTTACTAATTTAACATAAAATGTGATAAAGTTTTTTTAAAAGGTTTTAGAATAATGAAAAATTAATTACAGTACTTTATTATAAAAAAATTCTAATCAATTAACGATTTTTTTATTTAAAAGCGCTCTCATTTTCTTACTTGTTACATTACTTCAAAAACGTCATTTTTTTAAATCTTAGTTAATTAATTTAAACCACACTTTAAAGCGCTTTAAAAGATAAATGAAGTATTGTTAAATTTCGAATCTATAGGGAATATTAAACTAAGTAAAGTAACTAAATTATCAACCAAGCGTTTAGACTCGAGTGGCAAACGAGTCTCTGCAAAGAACGATATTCGGAGAATACCATATTAAAAAAATATAGGATATTTTTCTATCCAGAGAGTATCAGTCAACCTATTTTTAATTCTAGCGGCAAAAAAATAAGATCCTATGGCATCTTAACCGAGTAAGGCCAAAGCTAGTTAGTTGTAGATATCGATGATGTTCCTTGTAAGTTATGAACACAACAACAAAAATATTGTTAGCGCAGATTCCGGAACACGTTTTAATTGTGAACGACATGTTACACTTGAGGGAGAAATCTAAACTTGTGGTCATTATTCTAATATAGTGTATATATAAGAGAATTTAGAAATTAGTATAAGTTTAAGGCTTAAATAGTTTTTCTAAGTCTTACTTTTTATGGAAATAATTTCTAAATGTTAAAATTATTTTTCTTTTAGTCCTTAAATTTAAAATGCATAGGAAAATGTTGAAAAACAAATTTCATGATCGGCTCAAATCAATTCAGAGTTCTTGTTTTAGTTTAAAAAATAGTCTAGATTCATTTTTTCTAAAATATAATTTTAATAATTAAAAATAACACATAAAAAAATACAATTGTATATTAATCAAATGAAACACCAAAACAACTCAAATTATTATTTATATTATAAATTATTTTTTAATAAATTTTGCGTTTTTAATATTTTTTAATTTTTAAATTTTTTTTGTCTAATTATAAATAATTCGGTCCCCTAAGACATGAGGTCCGGTGTTGTAGCGTTCCTTGCACTTGTGCAAGGTCGTGCCTGGAAAATTTGTATGAAATATATAGATTTTTTTGCGGATTTTAACTTTACGGACTAAAACCAAATGAAATTCAACATTTTAGGACATTATCAAAAAAAAATCAGAGAAAAAAACAAAAAACACGCTAATTTACAAGAACAAAAAAACTATTTAAACCTATGCTTAAATATCTATGTCATTCTCTTAATATATTGGATGTCACTCTCTAAAAGATTGACTCTAAATGAATCGCGAGATAAGTGGAGTTGAAAATATGTTAAATATGTCATTTTCTATGTTGTTTATGTTTATAAAGTTCAGGTTGGTCTTATTAATTCTTTTGCTCCATTTCTTCCAATCGAGAACTTGACTTTGTCTCTTATCTTATTTAGTTGGACCTTCTCCTCTAAGGTGATATCTGTTTTTTTGACAACTTTTGCAAAACATATTTTACTCTAAAGAGAACTTGTTTATGCACAAAGTAACTAATAACTCATATTGAGGTTTTTGTTCTATTTGTGGGAGTTTGATTGAGCAACTTCTCATTTATTTGTCACATGTGATTTAGTTTCGGATGTGTGGTATAAGATATTTAAGTGGTCATGCTGACAAGTAGTTCTCCCTAGTAATTTTAGCCATCTTTTTTAGTTTATTGATATGACTTAGAGTAACGGTTGATATGTTATGATTTTACATGCAGTTGTGTGATTTATTTGGATTTTTGAAATGATACTTTTTTCTTCTAGTTCATCAACAAAAGTGAAAGAAATAAATAATTTTTTTTTGTCTTGGAAGTGATTTCTTTGCAGATTTATGGTGATCTCATGTAATTTCTCTGATTGACTTTTAAACCACGCCATCTTCCTTGATCAACAGTGGAACGAGAGTTCGGTCTTCATTTTAGGATTGATTAGTGGTTGTGGTGTACGTCTCTTCAAAGTCTCTAATTTGTTGATGTTGATACTTGTTGTGTGAGATCTAACTTGTCCCTTGTTGAGTTTTAGTTTTGAGTTATTTGAGTTTGTTCTTTGATTTGATCTATTTTTGTCTTGTTTGTTGTTTGAATGTTTTTATTTTATCTTGTGTTATTTTTGTTTTAGTGACCCTAGTTAAGTACTTCTTGTACTTTATGATCTCATTAATTTATGTTGTGTTTGGATCTTTACTCCCATGAATTATTAATATATTGTTTATTTTCATTAAGAATATACCTCCACACTCATGCTAAAAATTGAAAAATGATTTTAAGATACCATCAATAAAAAACACTACAACGAAAAATGCCTTTTACTTTGGTTGAAAAAGAAATCTTTTCTCAGTTTCTCAGACGAGGAAACGAAGGAAGTAAGAGAGACAGAGAGGGAGAGAGACACACACACACGCACACATAGATTTGTTTAGGAAGTTCTTCAATCGGCCTAACTATGGGTATGCTTGCCCCCAATTCCTACTAGAATCGAGATAATGAAAAGTAATCTTTGAAAATTATGTTTACAAGAGAAAAAGTAGCAACCCAATCCTCCAAACCCTATGTTTTATGTTAATCATATCTTCTTCTCTTTCCTTGATATTGAGCTCTATCAAAAAATCCAATACTTCCAACTTGATCCTCCGATGACTGTTACTTCTTTGACAGAACCCCCGTTCTTCAAAGCTTTCACTCGGCTGAATCAAAATTGCAAACTATTGTGACCCAAGATTACCAAAATAATCCTCTGGCTACCGTTACTCCTTTTACAAAAGCATCTTTCTTCAATGCTTTAACTCGACTGAATCCAATTTGCGAAATCTTGTGAAAATTCCCCAAATCAATCCTTGATCTTGGAGAAAAACCCCAAATGGATTTATCTTGAAACCCCCCAAAGAATTTTTAATATAATTAATTACGATAAACCTAATTGGACCTTATCAAACTATCTCCTGATCACACAAAAAAATGATTATGTGTAGTTGTTGTATGTATGCAATGAGAGAGGATGATATGGTGAAAATATCTTTTTATATTTTTGGTTTCAATCAATTAGAAATGATACATGAATATGTATGTGTGTGTGTGTATATATATATGTGTGTGTGTGTGTGTGTGTGTGTGTGTGTGTGTGTGTAGAAGAATAAAATAGAAACAACAAAATTAAAAAATTATGAATTCGAACAATTTTAAGTCATAATGTATTGACTCATTCGCATAGGGAGTCAATATATACGAGGATGGAGTCTACTCATGCTTCCTGGTGTCATACCCCAAATTTTGACCCTAAGATCATATTTTATTTGCATTGGATTGAATAGAGTTTAATCATAACCATCTCATTCATCTCATCAAGAGATCCTCATGCATAAATTCATATCACTAACCTCAAAATATAAAAAGAGATGTGTTGTTTGTTTTCTTGTTTTCCAAGGTAGGTGTTGGGACAAGGAGCTCAAGTGATTGACTTAAATAGGGTGTGGTGTCTTCCAAGATTATTCAAGCTTCTAACATGCTCAAGTGATTTACCTTCACCAATATTCATGTTCAAATGTGCATCAATTCAAGAACAATATTCTCCAATTCATCTAATGCACCATGTTAGTGTTTTGACCAAGATCATTAGGATGCTGAATTTTTGGACAAAACATGATATAGTGGTTTGAAACATGATTCAAAATCCTTATATGCTCCTTAATAGCCCACTCATCTGTCTCAATTGGCTAAAGAAACTTAATCCATTGATATTGGAAGATTTAAAATTCATCTGATGAAAAGTCAACTACTTAAGGCTAAGGTTTGACTTTTGAGATTTGTGGTCAAATATGGACTTCTCAAGTCAAATATCATGAAAATATGGTGGATGGTTGAATTTGATCAAGTGAAATCACAAAATTGAGATAACTTACAAAAAGGGCAAAGATGAAGAAAGTGAAATTTTTCTAAGTGTCAAAACTCATGTTCTAGTAGCCTACTTTGCTAGCTTGTAACTTCTTCAAGTGAACATTTTTCATGCCCAAAGGATTTACAAAAATATGGCATTTCATACTTCAATATTGTAGAATGATATAATCAAAAACCTCATAAGGATTTGAAGTTATAGAGTGATCAAGTTGATGTGTTGAAGTTGTAAAAATGTCCAAACACTTAGAAATTTTTTCCGAGTGTCGAACAGTTATTTTTCCAATTTTGTTGGCCAGATTTCTCCATGATCCAAATTGATTCAATTCAAGTACTTAACATGAAAGTTGTAGATGATGATCTCATCTTTCCAAAGAGTTCAAGAGCATGAATTGCTTTTGCTTGAGCTAGAAGTTTCGAAGATATGAAGTTGGCATCTTTGAGTTGATTTTGAAGTAAATTCCCATGTCACAAACCACGCCATAACCTACGCAATATAAAAAAAAATTATATTACAGGTCTTATTGTTGCTTCTAATCTCAACAAAAATGAGCTTTACACAAATAATAAATGTATTACACATTTGATTTGAACTTTGTCTAAACGTATATGACATTATGGGATCATTTTTGCATAAAGCATCATTACCATTTTCATAAAGGTTGCTTTAATCACAAAGCTTAGTTTGTGAAAGAAGTTAAAATCTAATTATACTCCATCTTAAAACTTTGATCACATTTTACTGCTCTCAAATCTCTTCAGCACCCTAAAAAGTTTGGAGTTATGCCATAGAGGGAGAAAGGAGAGAGAAATCTTCAAACCAAATAAAGGGTCATGCTAACATGTGCCCTTAGGGCACATGTTAAGGATACTATAATTAGAAAAAGTTAAATGTAATTAAATGTAATTAAATATAATAAAATCATATTTAAAATTTCAACACATTGAATGCACGTGTTCGAAAAAAATATTTCTATAAATAGCTTATTAACTTGTGCCCTTGGGGCACATGTTAGCTTTTTCCATTATAATATCAACTTATTTCAATATTTTGAAACAAAAAAAAGAAAATACTCTCTCCTTTTTAAAATCTATCAGTTCCACTCTTTCTCTCTTAATAAATTTCAAACTCTCTCTCACCATAAAACAAAAACTAACATAAAAAACAGTAGAAAAAAAAAAGATCAACACAGGGGGAAAATGAAGAACAGAAGGCGGAATCTATGAAGGCCTGCGGCGATCGATAGTGGTCTGGCACGGCATCATCGAAAAATATCGCCAGAAGTAAAAAAAAATTATATGCACAGGTTTGTTTCTTCGCCTCATCACGAATCCTAAGTTAGATTTTGTAAAAAAAAAACTCAAAATTAGTTGATCTACAATTCAAATCTTATAATTCTAAACTCAAAAATCAAAACCAAAACACAGGTATCTCGAATATAAGGGTGGATTAGGTATCAGAAGAGGATTCTCAACCTTATGAAGCAAAGAAAACAAAAGATGACGACAGTTATGAATGTCGGCACGGTTGTTTTGGTTTTTCCAGTGGTGGCTAGCGACTCCGACACGGTTCAACTGAATTTTTGTTTTCTGGTGTTATTCTACTATTCTGATTTCGTATGTTTTTTGTCAATCCCAAAAGTCCTTGAGTCAGTAACAAATCAATGCTTAAATACTGCTTAGAAACCTTAGTGTTTTTGCTATGAAATTGGGCTGAGAAATCATTTTAATGAAATGTTAATCTGGCTGTGAAACCCAATCTGAAAATCCTTTTTTTAGTCCAAACTTTTTGGGTTTTTTGCTTGGAACTTGTGATGTTAATTGATTTTGGGCATGGATTGAATTGTATTATGAACTTGTTATTTTGACAAGTTTTGTTGGAAATGTTGGAACGAAAATAATGATTTGTTGAACCTTGGGTTTGGGTTAACAACTTGTGAATATTGACTTGCAAAAAAAATCGTAGAATCTTCATGACTCAAACTCTTCCTTTTTCCTTCAAAGTCATTGTGCAGAACATACAAATGTACTTGATCCTGTTCATCCCTAAATACTTTCACAATTTTAATTCCAATTAATTTTTGACCTTTTTTTTTGTTGAAAATATGAGATTTGGGGAGTCCAATGGATTGCACATTGGACAAATATTCAGTATAAAACTCAACTGCTTCTTCAAGAATGTATAGTTCAACAATACAACCCTCTGGACGACTTCGATTTTCACGTACCCTTTTAATATTTTCATATAACGCTCAACAGGGTACATCCATATCATATAAGCTGGTCCACACAATTGTGTCTCTTTCACAAGATGAACAACAAGATGTACCATAATTTCAAAAAATGAGGGAGGAAAATACATTTCAAGCTCACACAAAGTAATAACTATTTCTTTTTGCAATATTGGTAAGATCTCAGGATCGATCACGTTACTACAAATTGACTTGAAGAAAAAACACAATTTAGTTATGGCACTTCTTACTTTTTTTGAAAAAATAGAACGTATACCTATTGGTAGAAAATACTCCATTATAACATGTCAATCTTGTGTCTTTAAACTCTTTAACGAAAGGTCTTTCATTGACACAAGTCTTCTAATATCTGAAGAGTAACCATCTGGAACTTTAACTTCACTTAGAAACTTACACAATATTTTCTTCTTATTTCTAGATAGAGTATAAACAGCAGGTCGTAGATATGTTCGTCTTCCTTTAGCCAAGGGTCCTAATTCATTTCTTATTCCCATACTTACCAAGTCCTTTCTTGCATTAAGGCTATCATTAGACTTTTCTTTTATATTGAGTAACGTACCAATAACACTTTCAAATACATTTTTTTAAATATGCATAACATCAAGAAAATGTCTTACATACAAAGATTTCTAATATGGCAATTCAAAAAAACTCGACCTCTTCTTCCACCCACCTTTGATAACCGTATGTGCAAAAGGCTTGCCAAACTGAGTATTCACATCTTTCACCTTTTCAAAAATTTGGTCACCTATCAACACAGGTGGAGCTCTACATTGTTCGGCATCTCCATTGAATGCTTTTATCCATCCATGGTAGTGATTTTTAGAATGTAAGAATCTACGATGACCGAGAAATACATTCTTCTGACAAAATTTCAATCGCGTCGTATCGGTTCCATCTTTACAAACAGGACACGCTGAAAGATTTCAGTATACTAGAAAATCATTAATTGTGCCAAACAACACCTCCCAGAAATTAACATAGATAACATCATGTACTTACTATTCATACATAGCCATGAAGGTAGGTTATAAATCATAATAATCATAGGCTATGTGGTATGTGAAATACTTTGAAGACCATGCGGGTTCATTCCATCCATAGATAATGCAAAGCGAAGGTTTCTTGTTTCTTCTCCAAAATTAGAATAATCATTATCAATTTTCGCCCACTGTGGTGAATGAGCCGGATGTCGAAACTTTTCATCAATCATTCTTTCATCTGCATGCCAAGTCAGGTGTTTTGCACCGGTTTCACTACGAAATATGCGTCTAAATCTCGGAATTATAAGAAAATACCATAAGACTTTTGCTGGAGACCGTTTTTTCTTATATCGATAGACACCGCATTTATGGCACTCATTTAACGATGCATATTTGTTTCGAAACAAAATGCAATCGTTTGGACAAGCATGTGTCTTATCATAGCTCATGCCAATAGAGCACAACATTTTTTGGCCTCATAGGTTCGATTAGGAAGAACATTATCCTTTAGAAGCATATATTTCATAAGGGCTAATAACTCTGTGAAACTTTTATCCAACTATCCATTGTCTGCCTTTAAGTTATACAACTTTAATACCGCAGACAGTCTTGTGAATTTTGTGAAACCTTTATACAATGGTTTCTCTGTGTCGCTTACAAACCTCTCGAACATTTTGGGACAATCCTGAAGATTTTCTTCAAGTGCTTCTGCAATCTCTTTGATTTGATCACAATCGTATGTAATTGTGCAATTTTCGACGTGTTCAACAACAAACTTAACGAATTCCAATATCCCATTCTCGTACTCTTTTGACAATCGATTGGCATACATCCAATTTGTATCCATGGTTTTACTACTAAGTAAACTAAACAAAAAACGCTAATTAGTCACAGAACTATAGCAAAACAATAACTAATTACCTGTAGAGAAAATCAGCAACTTCTGGAACCACACACTGTAAGATTCTTGGAAACGATCCGAACTACACTCTTCAAAAGAGAAATCAGAGATGCAGCAACAATGATGAAACCAGGCATCAACTATAAATAATCAGGTTCATTAATTCCATTTCAAATATGTTCAAAACAAAACGGGAAAGCAACCAATGTTACAACCAAAATTATCATTTGAAACCAATCGATATAACACAAGAGATACAATATATATTATAAAACACAATATAGTTATGTAGTTTTAAGAAAACCGAGAACAACAATCCATAATCAAACACAACTTATTTCAAACAATATTTTGGAGTACACCAACCTATTAACACTCGATAAAATTCATTTCATCAATGGAGGACCAATAACAACAACAACACTTTTGTTATGGCTATTTCAGAAGACAATGATTTTTTTTAAAAGCAAGCGAAAGATATAATAGTACATGAGCATTTTTCACAACATATCAACTTTCGGCAGCATAACATCATAGTAATCTTCTCAGCATCACGAAATCAAAGTATTTTCACAACATATCGATTTTCGGCAGCATAACGGCATAATAATCGTCTCAGATCACGATATTAAAGTATTTTCACAATATATCAATTTTCGGCTGCATAACGGCATAGTAATCGTCTCAGCATCCCGAAATCAAAGTATTTTCACAACATATCAATTGTGGGCAGCATAACGACATAGTAATCTCTCAGCATCAAACCAGAAATCAAACATATTATACTCTCAAATTATAATTTCAAACACAACAAGAATGTTTATCAGAATAATTACAACATTAACCTTTTATAGCGAATAAAGGATTTAGAGACTTGCCAAAACAGCGGCCAAACATTGAGAAGAAATAGAGGGTGTGTGAACGGAGCAGCCAGATAATAAGAACGGCGAAAGAGGGAGGAGCTGACAGAGGGCGTGTGAATGGAGCGGCCGAATAAAACAAATGGAGTCGGAGGGAGTTTGTGCGAATGGTTGTGAACGGAGGGAGGAGGGAGTTCGTGCGGCCTTTAACGAAGGGAGGAGGGAGGAGGGAGTTTGCGTGCGGTTGTGGAAAAGAGAAGAGGGAAATAGACTTAATTTGGTCATTTTATTTTAATTTTTATAAATAAATGACCTAAGGCAGCGATTGTAGAAAGCGCTTTCTAAAGGGGGCCTTTAGCAGCGCTTTCTAAAGAGGGCCTGTAGCAGCGCTTTTCAAAAGAGGGCCTTTAGCAACGTTTTTCCTTAGTTTTCGTTTTTTATTTTATTTTTTTACTTATAGCAACGCTTTGGGAAATAAGCGTTGTCTATGGTGTGCTGCCTAAAACCATTTTTGGCGTAGTGAATAATGATTTGAAAGAAAAAAAAATCATAGAATCTTCATGACTCAAACTATTACATTTTCCTTCAAAGTTGTCTTGATAAATCATGTCTTGTTGATTGTGCTAGGAGCTATGGAAAATGGTGTAAAAAGGGAAACGTGGCGTGGAGTTTCATATATGATTGCACTTGATATGGTTATAAAGTTTGAAGTCGTGGCACTAGTTTAGGAACAATCAAATCATTTGGCTTTAGGAAATTTGTAGGTCTTGTAACTCAAATTGAATTGAATTGTAAACTTGTAACCTTGAAGGAATGAAACCTTTAGCATTCTTGCAAATTCTCGAGTTTATTTATACCAATTGCACCTTTTTTTTTGTTGAAAATTTAAACATTGTAATCCTTTGGTATTTGATGGCTAATGCAACTTGAAAAAAATCACAATTTGTCCTAAATCTAAATGTGATTCCATGTGACCTTAAGCTAGAATTGAAACTTTGAATGCTCATGAATTCGGAACTTGGAATTTTAGCGAACATGCCTTGAGTTAGGTTTGATACTCAAATGGACCGTATCTTGCAAGCTTGAATGACTATGAATCCTTGGATAAACTTGAATTAAAATTGAATGCTTTGCAACTCTTGGTAACTTGAACAATCCACATGAAGGAAATTGCATTTGCATCTTGAATTGAAAATAGTTAGTTCTTTACTTGAATTAAATTCTTTGAACAAAATAAATGTTAACACGAATGCTTTAAGAACTTGATGCCATGATAAACCTAAAGATCAATGCCTTGAATCGTGCCTTTTGATTACTTGGAAATGACACAATTGAGTGAATACTTCACAAAATGGATTTAAATCAAACTTGTAAGCGATATGCAACCAAAACATAGTCATCAAGGACTTTCAAACACCTCCTTTAGATCATGCTTCATCCTTGTATCTCAACCACAAAATATCTTGTCTTGACAAAATTATTCTACTGTTGATAATTCCAACACAACATGGATCCTTGAGGATTCTCGAGTATTATTTCAAGAAGAAAATCTCAATTTAATCTTCAGAACTTTTAAACTTAAACAAGCTGAAATAGAGCAACATAATTCTTTTTCCTTTGAGAAACATCTTGATCCAAAGCCTTGTCTTGTAAAAGAAACAGAACAAATAAGAAATTTTGTTTTTTGGTATTTTGATTAATAGTTAGTGAAACATAATAATTATAAACGATAAAAATATAAACAAAGAGGTGTTGGTGATCCCCGCATAGGTGAGCGCCTCAAAGAGGGGAGAGGCAAAATAAACTAAGCAAGTAATCTTGATGCAATTGAAACAATGCCTATGATGCCGGATCTTAAGGTAAAAAATTGGGATATGACACATTAAGTTAAAAATTGGAGTATATCCTAGGGTTAAGTATATAATCTTTTTATCTGATTTAGAAATTAATAATATGACAAATTAAGTTATACTAAAAAAACAAGTTACACTAATTAGTGTTATACAAGATTTCTTCTGTCTATTATCCACATTTCACTCATTACAATTAGATTTTGTTTCAATGCTCATAGTTCTTAAACCATTCCTTCTTTCGCCTATAGTTCATTTTGCAAAATATTATTTACTTTACAAACAAAATTATAGGGGAAGGAATGAGCGGTTAAAGAACTAGAAGCATTAAATCAAGTTCTAAACGTTAAAGGGTGAAAATACGGATATTAGACTAAAGAAATATTGTATAATATTGATAAGTGTAATTTGTTATTTTTTAATATAACTTAATATCTCATAATATAATTTTTTAATTTAATTCAAAAAATTATATATTCGGTGAGGGGTTGGAAAAACACGGAAACCACCTACAATATAATAAAAAGTAATGCTATTCTTACACCCAACACTTACACTAATACTTACACCAAACACTGTTCACCGTATTTATACGGTGAACAGTATTTTTTAAAATAAAATAATAATATTTATTTTTATCTTTAAAATTAAAAACGATATTGTTCATGTACGGACGTGCATTAACCAACTTTATTACTGCATTAACCAAGTTTTTACACTACATTAACCAAGTTTGATGACTGCTAAAAATTATTTTTAATACCTAGATGTTGCATTAACCAACTTCATTACTGCATTAACCAAGTTTTTACATTGCATTAACCAAATTTGATGACTACTGTAAAGTACTGTTCATGAGTGTAAGAATAGCATTACTCAAATTTGGTTAATGCAGTGTAAAAACTAGGTTAATGCAATAATGAAGTTGGTTAATACAACATCCAGGCATTAAAAATAATTTTTAGCAGTTACCAAACTTGGTTAATGTAGTATAAAAACTTGGTTAATGCAGTAATGAAGTTGGTTAATTGACGTTCGTATATGAACAGTTTCGTCCGTAATTTTAAAAATTAAAAATATTTTTTAAAAATATTTTTATTTTATTTTAAAAAACACTGTTCACCGTATAAATACGGTGAACAGTGTTTGGTGTAAGTATTGATGTAAATTTTAGGTGTAAGAATAGCATTACTCTATAATAAATTCATCTTCTAAACAAACCTTAACAATAACATACATCAATAACAAATCTTAAACAATACAAAAATTCTCCTTAGACCTTGCCCTACCACTTAAAGGAAAAAAAATCTTTGATGAGAAGACTAGAGTGCTTAGAAAGAACTATTTGATACCTTGACCAACTGGAAATCTTATATTGTCTTAACTAAGTTACAAATAACAAACAAGTGAGAAGCGGATTCGCCGACTCGACCAAATAGAACAATTAAGTGTGAGCACATTATCATTGAGGTGGATGTTCAAAATGTGTGGTCGTTATAACATAAGAAAATAAACTAGTAGACATATCACATGTATGCCCTCCAGTATACCAGTCTCTACAATTATATAATACTGAGACCAATAGATTGAGCATAAATGTTAAATAAAATTTTGTAAACATTGAACTATTTAAAATAATCTAAATATAAATTTCAAATAAAATAATTTTAAATTACTTTATTTATCTTCTAATTATATTTTGAATTGTGAAAAATCTCTTCCACCAAAAACTAAAGATTAACCTAAAAATAATCTCTTCCACCAATACTCAAAGAGTTAACCTTAAAAAAAAACTTTTTAAATATATATGACACCACACCTAACCACACACTCATACAAGGAATCAGTAGTAGTAGTAGTAAGATAACATGGTGAGGAGCTCTTGTGGTGACAAAAATGGATTGAGAAAAGGCAAGTGGACTTCTGAAGAAGACCACAAGTTGATTGCTTATGTAACTAGATATGGCTGTTGGAATTGGCGACAACTACCTAAATTTGCAGGTGTAAATCATAATTTATTCATCAGTGTAGGTTGGTTTTCTTCATAAAATAGTATGTGTTATTTTGGAATAATGTTTTCAGGTCTTAAAAGGTGTGGAAAGAGTTGTAGACTAAGGTGGTTGAACTATCTAAGACCAGATCTCAAAAGAGGGAACTTTACTCAACAAGAAGAAGATACTATCATCAAACTTCATGAAAAACTGGGTAATAGGTATCATTTACATTTCAATGCACACAACACACTACAAAGAGAATGAAATAACAAGATACTATTATTTTTCTTGAACAGCACAAGATACTATTATTTAGTTTAACAACTCTTTCCCAAGGAAATATTTTGACATAATATATTATTTATCTTAAATAACATTATAATATATATGATTATAACTCAACCCTAAATTGTGTATAACACTACCAAACACATATTTTAGAGTTACAAATAAGATATCATTCAAACAACTTAATGATTGTATTATCAAAACACCCTTTAATTTAATTTGGACATGGTTTTCAATATTAACTTGTTTACTTGCATTCATGTTCCGAGGGTAGTTCATGAACTCTATTTTATTTTATTTTATTTTTATATTAAAAAAATTAAAAATAACTAACAAATTTAATTAACGTGAAATTAATTAATTTTACATATATTCAAGATATGTGAAAATTTATCAGATACATAATTTATACTAAGACTTTTAGGGCTTTTATGATATAGTATGGTATTAGGGCTTTCTACGATGATGAAACGATTTTTGTTGTGCAGATGGATTGTGATTGCTGCAAATTTACCAGGAAGAACGGACAATGAGATAAAGAATCATTGGCACACCAAACTGAAAAAGCTTTCTATAAAAAATAAGTCAGATACTAAACATGGAAAAGAAAATGGTAATAGTTCAAATTCAACTAATCACCCTAGTCCTATAGTAGAAAAATCCAAGAAACTTGAAGGAGCATTAGAAAACAATAGTGTTCCAAATATTACCAGTCCATTGTTTTCAATCCCATCTTCAAGTGAAACAATGGATACTCCAACAACTACGGAACTATCATATGAAAATTATGTTCTTGATGAGCTTCCTTTGATGGATGCATATATGGATGTTTTGAATGATAATTTTTGGACAGAACCATATATGATAGACAGTTCATATGTTCCTCCAAGTGAAGAAGCTACATTATTACCTGTCTGGTGTGAACTTGATTACTTCAGTCCTGTGTACGATGAACAACTTTGGAACCATTGAGAATAAATTGGTACAGTAGTGTGTGGGTATACTTTTTATGGAAATGCCGTGCAGATATTAATAGCATCATTTGACTACTAGTTTTTATTGTTTTTCCTTTGTCATGTGGTGGTTTTAACTAATGTTTGAAATAAATTTGCATCTCTTTATCTCTCTAATATTTTGCTGTTGTTAACCTTGTCATGTCAATAGGTACAGTATTGTAGGGGTTTACTTCTTTTTGGAAATGGATGTCTTGTGAAGCATATACTAGCATCATTTGACTACTACTTGTCATGTTTTTCCCCTATCATGTTGTACTTTTAACTAATACTCCCTATTTGTGTAAAAAAAAACTAACACTCCCACTCTGTCTTCCTATTTATGAAAAAGTTTTCTTTATTTGGACAATATATAGATAAATATTTGGGTTTGTCTAACATGTGCAGTATTTCACATGTTAAGGCAACTAAAATTAGCAACTTTTCATTGAAAAAACACTAATTATTTATTAAAAAATTATATATTTGATATAAAATACATAAATTTCAAGATAAATTTACCATTTTAGATTTCTTAACATGTACAAATTTATATAGGATAGAAAAACCCTAAATATTTTTACTATTCAATAAATTAAAATATAAAATTAGCATCGCTTTCTCCCTCCTATATTTATTTTTTAGCTGAAAAAACTTATGACATTTCATTAATTAAAATGTGTTTAATGTAATATGATATTTCTACTAATAATTTGAAGGTAGTAGAGTTGACCTCTTTAGGTAACCTATGAACAATCTCATTTACTTATCTCATAAAACTCACCACTCGAATTATTATAAGAGTCTACAATGTCGAATGATGCTATCAAATTTCGTATAGTCTACTATGCGAGAAGAGAAACTCTCCACCGTCATTTTAGAATCTAATTCAAAATAAACTATATGCGTATTAAACTCATGTACCCATGTCGAAAGTAAGAAAATACCCTCTCCTAGTGATCCATTCGGTTTTTGTTACAAAAAAGTACCATGTTCATCTTTAACACAAACACGAATTCCTACTCTATTATGAATAGTAGAAAAAGAAACACTCATCTTACATTTGATTCTTTCTATGGTTGGCTTACTCCAATTAGCCCAAGATCGTTCCTGAGTAAGATGACAGTCAATTATCTTCTTGATATCTTTTTAAGAGTGGAGAACGTCAATGTCTCAGTGCATAACTGTTGAAGCGGTAGAAGACAAGCAACAAAAGTTTTGGAAATATTTATCCAGGAATTATCGTGTCCACAGAGATGGTTGTTAAAATGTCGTTCAACGGTTTCTATGTTTTTGGGCTCGGGTTTGAATGGGTTGAAGGTAAAAACAAAAAATAAATACACTTTCGAGAGGAGAAACTAATCCGGCACGAATGTAAACTACTCGTCACAAATTTAAATCTATCACTCCGCTGCACTCAACTTACAATTCTCGTCAGAATCACCACATATCCCTCACATCAATGTCCATTTCTGCAACACCGACGAGAGTTCAATCATATATAGCTCTTTCGACGATGTCTCAACCGATCGAACAACACAAATGCATTAAACTCAGATATTATGTGGATGTTAACCCCATACCTATCTCTAGAATCTAAAGCTAACAGATATCCTCCTAATCAAGACTTGTGATGTCTATTTCTACAATAACACAAATCCAAAGCATTTAAGCAAAAAGATCAAGGAAACACCGACAAAGATTTGTAAAGCAAACTTTAAACAACAATAGAGTAACAAATATACATAGGTTTAGAGTAAACTTACAAACAAACCCAACAAATGGAGAATACAGAGAGATAAAAGAAGAAAAATCACAAATCTCCCGGTTTGTCAAATTCGATTGATGAGAAATCTGACTTCAGATCATCAAGATGAAAGCTCCATTGTTGTTTTTAAGCTCTCCCTACTCAAAAATGGTTGTGATGACTTTGGGAACAAATACCCCAAAGCATAACCCTAAAAAAATCGGATTTTTCCCTAATTAATGACTTTCCAAACCGCCCAGACCGCGCTTAGCGCCAAAATCCGTGCTAAGCGGGCCATCTTCTGCCAAACTTCTCTGAAATGCTCCCATACCGCGTTAAGCGCCAAAATCCGCGCTTAGCCCGCTCAACAGAAAAATGAAATATTGTTTTGGCCATAACTTGAGAATCGTAACTCCGATTTACGTCCGGTTCGAAGCGTTGGAAAGCTTATTCCATGCTCTATCTATCAATTAATAAATGGAAACTAAATTGATGATTTTTATCATCCTTATTTTGAGCCTTATTCTTTGATGAATTGGTAAAATGTGCATTCTTGAAGCTTAGCCTTTGACCTTTATTAATCAATGCTCCAAATATTCATGTATACCTACAAAATGAATGGAAACATATTAATCGGTACACAAATTAATCAAAAACACAAGTATGTACATATTTACACAAAAGTTGGAATTTTATTATAAAAACGGAATGAATAGAATCGATAAGTGCCACAATTATATATTCACAATAACTATATTTTAGCACTTATCAATAACATTCTTTTGTTGTTTTGTAACATTGTTCCATATTTTCTTATTTTGTTGGTTCCAGATACTTAATATGATAGTGAAACAAGGAGGACAAATGTCGTGGTGTACCTTCTAGATGATATCAAAGAACATTGTAGCAATAGCACATCCAGTATCCTCTACCTCATAGATCACACGGTAATAAGGTGTTTAAATCCAAATATTTCGACTATTAGAACACTTGAAGAATATATATATATATATATATATATATATATATATATATATATATATATATATATATATATATATATATATATATATATATATATATAGTCTTCTATACCATCATCACATATATCACAATTAATGGGACAATGAAGATCTCTGTCTTGCAACCTATTTCTTGCATAAAAGAAATTTCTACATATCCGGCAAATCATGTTCTTGACTTTCAATGGTGCATTAATCTTATAAATTAGGTGCTTTAATCAAAAAGGTTGTTACTGAAAAGTTTTATAGCTCTAATTGGGTCGAACATAGTGCTGCCTAATTAATAAGTGTACATCATGGTATTAGGAAAAAGAAGGTTAAATACACAAACATGGTTATGAGTTTGCAATAATGAGGTGATGAGATAAGAGAGGAAGAACCATCAATAAGCCATTTTTCATTCCAAACAATAACGTTCACCCCATATCTTATACATCATCCTCTCAAAATAAATTTAGCACTACAGATGCTACATTATACAAAGCTTGACTTATGACCCACCTATGAGCCAAAAATATATGGGAAAAGATATCTTTACACTAGTTTAAACAACTACACCGTATAAGTATATACAAAATATACTACTTTTAATTTTTTTTATTAATTTATGCTGCTTTAATTTTTGTGCAGCCAATACTTTCCTTTATTACCACATACGGTGTGCATACGGTGTAAGAAAAAGGAAGTGTAAGAATAGCACTCCTGAAAAAATATGTGTCGGTAAGTATCGAGCTTTGAAGAGTTACAATATTACACATTTCAAATAACTGAGAATATTCCACCCTTGTTTACCAATTAAAGCAATATTTAAAGCAGTATTGTAGTTTCTCTAAGTATGACCTTGGCTTGAATGGGATATCAATTCGATGGCTAGCTGGATGCCAGAGCCTTTGGTTGACAAAATCAAAGCTTGTGCGCCACCAAGCATGGAGATTTATGCTGACGTTTGTTCTTTTGCAGGTACTGGTATGCATGAGTTCTCAATTAAGGAGATGTTTAAAACGATAGCTGGCACAATATCGATATCGTGGACAAAGATTAGAAAAAGATTTGGAAAGCTTCGGCCTTGGGATGATCGTTTACTTACGAATCTCAGCAAAAGCAGGAAAGGTCTTGGGAATTCAGGGTGCAACCTTTGTGGAAACATTTACGAAACCACAATTCATGCTATGCGGGATTGTCGGAAGTGTGTGCCGGTTTGGAGGAGCCTGGTGCTGAATGACATACATGGGGATTTTTTTCACAGCAGATCTTGGGGATTGGATTCATATAAATCTCAACTATAGTGGTAGCAGTAGACTTAGTTGGAGCAGCATTTGGATCATAACGTGTCACGTTCTTTGGTTGTGGAGGAATCTAGAGGAGCATAATGCGGAGTATAAGAGACCTTTGGATCCAGTTGTGCATATCATTCAAAGACATGATGATTATAATCAAGCAGTGAGGATGCTTAGAATTCATAACAAAGGTGACAGTGACAACAAGTATATAGGATGAAATCCCCCTATTAGAATCATGATAAAATTGAACACGGATGGAGCTTGCGATGATAATAAATTTGCTGGTTGTGGTGGAGTGTTGCGGGATCATCATGGTAATTGTAAAGGCAGTTTTTCGAAGTATGTTGGTAAGTGCAGTCCCCTAATGGCTGAGTTTTGGGAAGTTCTAGAAGGGCTAAAGCTTTCCAAAATTCTAGGATTCAATAATTTGGAAATCAATGTTGACTCATTGATAGTCGCTCAAGCTATTGAAGACGGGAAGGTGGGAACGATTGAGTGTGTTGCTATTCTTAGAAGAATTATGGATATGTTGTCCACCTTTCAAGTAGCCGTTATTTCTCACGCTTATAGGAGCTCAAATTCTTGTGCGGACTGCTTAGCTAAGCATGGATGCGTGGAGCGAAATTTTGTGATTTATAAGGAGCTTCCTAAATTCTTGATTCTTGAGGCAATTTGGAGAGTTAAATGCTAAGGGAATTGTTTCCCCTCTTGTTGAGTGTGTGTAGTTGTTTTTTTCTCTTTGGGCTTAGACACTCCATCTTATCAAAAAAAAAAAAAAAAGTATGACCTTGGCTTGTACTTAGTATTTCAATTTTCATTTTAATAACATTACTTTATTTTTCTTCTTCTAAGGTGTATCATGAAATGCTTATTATTATTATTATTATTATTATTATTATTATTATTATTATTATTATTATTATTATTATTATTATTATTATTATTATTATTATTATTATTATTATTATTGTTATTATTTTTATTATTTTTATTATTGTTATTATTTTTATTATCGTTATTATATTATTATTATTATTATTATTATTATTATTATTATTATTATTATTATTATTATTATTATTATTATTATTATTATTATTATTATTATTATTATTATTATTATTATTATTATTATTATTATTATTATTATTATTATTATTATTATTATAGGTGATATACACATTAATAAAACGTGCCGAACTATATAAGTTGGCGTGTGAGTCTTTTTCTCATAAATTCTAATGATACTTTTGCGATGGAGGAAGTGACAGAGAGTTTGCATAGTAAATACATATTATCCAAAAATTTTTGTAGAGTTTAACTATAATTGTTTTGTGAAAATGGAATTTCTAGAAATTAATTTAAGTAGTTTGTGCCAATTCCAATTGCCTTACATAGTCACATAAGCAATAAACCTTTTTTTTTTCACACATTCATGTTTTGTCACAACAACTTGTCCCCATGACCATGTTTTCTAAAGGCTGGTTACGGTAGTTTGTCTTACTACGTAGTACCAATCCTTAATTTCAGGTTCTTGTATGGATCTATCAATAGAGACTAATTAAAGGAGAGAGTGACATATGCATATGTATGTCGATTAATTTCTTCTGATCATATGAGTTCCACAATTTTTTTCCTGTACCATTTGGGATAGGTTGTATTTAGCATAAGTGTAGTCTTTTTCATGATTGTGAAGTGTAGCCTTTTATACAATTTAGCTACGCTATATACAATTTTTTTTTTTCAAATTGTTTTAAATATTTTTCTTAATATTAATTAAATATATATATATATATATATATATATATATATATATATATATATATATATATATATATATATATATATATATATATATATATATATATATATATAAGGTTATATTAATGAATTTCACTATTGCATTAACCATAAAGTTGCATGTTATTAACCATTTATTTTATTAATAATTTATTAATTATTCTCACTATTTCATTAACTAATAAAGTACATAATATTAATCATTTTTAAATATTAAATTATGAAGTGTATTAACCAATATTTATACTCCATTAATCAATTTTAATTTACTAGAAGGGATTTTCCGATCTGTAGGAAAAAGGCACTACGCCAAAATTGATTTTTTGTATCGCCTAATTTAATAGCACTTTAAAAAAAAGTGATATTGAAAAGGATAAAACATATCTATAATAGCACTTTGTCACAAAACGCTATTACTAAACTTCTATATAATAGCACTTTATACTTAAGCGCTATTATAGGATACAAACAATCTAATTTTGATAGCACTTTGTCACAAAATGCTATTATTAAACTTTTCTATAATAGCACTTTCTTTAAAACGCTATTAATATTATTTTTTATGATAGCATTTTCTTATAAAATGCTATTATTTTACCACCATATATTATTAATTAATAAAATAAAAGGCTACTATTTTTGTTAGCATTTACCTAAAGCGCTATTGATTTATATAAATAAATAATTAATAAAATAAAAAAACAAAACACTCGGTCTCCCTCACTCTTTCCAATAGCTCTCTCTCTTTCGTTTCAATTCACGAAAACTCTCGGTCTCCCTCTCTTTGATTGCTATATCTTTTTGTTTCTCTCCATCGATCTCTCTCTTGCTCAATCAACAACAACCTTCGGTCTCCCTATGTTCTCATCGTTCTCCATGATTCAAACAGCAAAAACCAGAAACATTCTCATGTCATCAAAATCCTAGAGTTTCAAAATTAGATTAAATAGCAATGGAGTGCAAGTTCAATCGAATATCATGGGGGCTATTACCGATCAAGTCTCGATGAACACAGTGGTATTTTTAAAAAAAAAGCGAAGAAGGAGATCTTACACGGTCGGAGCTTCTCCGACGAGACTTTCTTTTCCGGCGGTGGTTCAGTCGGGTAAGCCTTCGTGGTCCCACCTTTCTTCTTCTGTCTTCGAAATTTAGTGTTGTTGATGAATATCTTGAACTGTTGTTAATACTTCGATTTCATTTTGTTGTTGGAGCTGAGTTGCAATCGTTTTACTTCTGCAGGTCTGGTTCATTGCAGGTGAGGTGATGAAGCAGATGAGTTCAATGGCTCATTGATTCATTTAATTGATGCTGCAGCTTTTTGAATTGATTTGTTGGTTGTGGCTGCTATGGTGCTGTAAGTGATGTTTAGCAGGAAATTAGAATAAGTTTTGGTTTGTGTTGTTGTGTCTGATTTTTGAACTTTCTAATCTCATAATCACATGGAAGTAAATCACCATAGGTCCTGTGAGTTTAGTTTTTGTCTTGTAAAGTTATGGTTACGGTAGGTTATCCTTACAGGTTATGAAGGCTTTATGATTGACTAAATTCACAGCATTATGTCAGATTAAGCTTTTGATTTTTAGCAGTGAATGAAAGTTCCATTAGAAAAGGCATTGTATGTAAATTTGACATAATTCTCTGGTGTTCAATTCTGCTAGTCACCAACTTTGTGACCTGTTTATGATGACAAATAGACTTTTAATCAAAAATATTTTGTTAAACAAACTTTCTGGTTTATTGGTTTTTACTTACTCTTGCACAAGCAATCATGTATTCTTTTAAAAGAAAGATATTATCCTTAAGATTAAATTCAAGATAGAAATTCAACAATGAAACGTGAAATGTATTTGAGGTGTAGTTGGTAAAACTTTTGTACTGATATTTGTGATATGGGTGAAGTTTAAGGTGAATTCAATTCCATTAAAACTTGTGTACTGATATTTGTTGATACGCGTGGAGTTTAAGGTGAATTCAATTCCACTAAAAAAATTATGCTCTTATCTTTAAATCCATTTGTTGGATTATGTGTTGCCTTGTACTTATTAAATTATGTTTAAGTGTTGCATTATCTCTCTTCTTAAAAAAAATCATCAAACAACCTCATTTTGAATGAATCTGTCACATAGGTTGTGAGGGAAAGTGGAGCGCAGCAGAAGAATGCTTCAAATGAAGTCATCTTAATAGAAGTGATAACATGTATTGCATTTGTTTGGGGATGGTGGGAATGGTGAGAAAGAACTAATAAAAACCGATGTAGTTCACAAAGTTAAGAATAGTTTTTTTCTCCAAAATTTGCTAATAAAAGTTGTCTATGTCAATTGTAATTCTATGTTTGAATACATTTTTATAATTGATTCAACAAGATATCTAAAATTGAACTAAATTTTATGGTGAACGCAAGTCGAAGACAAGGAATAAAAAAAGAAAACTATTAAAAGGGAAGTAATAGAAAAAGAAAACTATCAAGGACATGATGTGTTTTGATTAGCTGAAGTAAGTTCAATGGAAAGCTCATTATGTCATTTTGCAGGATACTACCAGTTCTTTGAAAGCTCACTTGATCAACAAAGGACTGTTGTGGGCAACCTTGTCTCAAATACACACGTAAGCTAAATCTTTTATACAGTAGAGTTTGTACCTATAAATACTCAAATGCCATGTTTTGCTTATCTTTAATTTACACTCCTATCACTCTGACTAAAATACTACATTTTTTTGCGTATACTTTATTGTTATTGCATATCAATTTGGAAGACATTTGACTCATCAAATATCCTAATAGTAAAAGCTAGTCACTTGTAGATACTTTTAAAATTAGAATAAGGACTTTTTCTTTCCACTATCGGTTTTGTGATTTTAGAACTTTGATATCAATTAAGTTCTCTCAACCTGGTGCAGCAACCCACATCGTCGAACCTTTGCTCTGTAGTGGAAAATTAATAACAGAAAATGATATATTTACAGATATGAAAAGAAAATCTTATGGCAATATTGCTTCTCAAAATATTATCTAAGGAAAAATATATTAACTGAAGTGTTTAACCAAACATGCTTTAGCTGTAATTTAATTGAATTCTCAACTATTAGGAAATCAAATAATCAAACATTAATTGAAACCCATATAGAACTGAAAAATGTCCATATAGAATTAATTATAAGTAGAAAATAACACACTTAATGAAGATTAGTATGGTAATTAATTAAACATTTTTGAACACTTAGTGCTTGATGAATATGACAGATTTTGTTAGTAGGTGAGAAGTTATTTTCATTGCGTTGCAACACTTTCTCAATTATGAGCCACTTTTACAACATTCAGATTAATAAAAAATTATTTATTTCTCATTCCATTCATGTTTCAAATAATCATAAGCAGATTTTTCTTTACTTAAAAAAAATGAAAGAAGTAATGCCGATTTGAATTGCTATCATAAGAGGTAATAGGGCTGCTTATTGAATCACTGTATATGTTTTCCTGAATGAAGTAAGGCTCTTATTCTTGTGGGTGGTGTAACTTACATTGACCAAATAGCGTAGAATTTGGGTGCATTCGACTATAATTCTGTTTATTCTCTTGTTCTATCATAAGACTTAGCTTTCAAACTTCCAAGATTATTTACTGTTCTGTTGTGGTGGATATGTTAAATAAAATAGGTGTGACAATTGTGGATTATGGGTATAGGGTAGCTAATTGTGATTGTGTTTGATAGCCTTTTTGCGTGGAGTCGATTGAAACACAGTATGTATAATAAGTTGTAGCTTATGCTGAATGTGGAAAAGAAAAAAATTATTTTCAACGATGAATTTGGATTCAATTATTTTCAACGTGTAGTAGATAATCATGTTTTTTTAAAATACATTTATAAAAAAAAACATAACCATGTTATTTCTATAAACGGTTAATGATTATTGATTGGTTAAATTTTGAATTTTTATATAGCCAATTATTGAATATTGATATTGTAGTTTTATATTGTCTTACTATTGGTTGTTTCTTTTATACTTATTAATGCCAGGAGAAGTTAACAAACACTAACTGAAAAAGAGAGACAAGATCTTGGTCCTACAGACATATTATTTGAGGCTCTAAATCTCCCAAACTATCCTGGGCGTGTTAGGAGGCTCTAAATCCTGGTGCTGTTTTGTTATTCTTTCTTGTTTTTTTAGGTGTTTTGTTTAGAGAATATGATTTTTTGCTTTAGGATTTAGATTAAAGTACTCTTGGAATGTATGCATATACAAATTTTTTCTATGCACATGACCTCTTTTTTTAGTACATTAAAATGTTATGATATTTATAAACAAGTGGATTTGGTTTAGAATATTATTTGGTATTGAATTGAACGTAGCTTTTTGATATTTGCACACCAAAAGAATGATTTTGTGACAGCAAAATAAAAAGAGAAAAAGTGTACTACAATAGCGTTTTATACAAATTGCTATTAATGAAACATCCTATGATAACACTTTTAAGAGAAAGTGCTATCAAATATGTACCTTATAATAGCGCTTTGTTTGAAAGTGCTATCAAACAAGTGCCTTATAGTAGCGCTTTGTTTGAAAGTGCTATCAAACACGTGCCTTATAATAGCGCTTTATTTAAAAGTGCTATCAAAATCAAATTGAAAAACGTATTATAAAGCGCAAAATGTCCACTTCAGTAGCGCTTCAAGAAAAACGCTATCAAAAATTGATACTTTAATAGCGCTTTTAAAGTGCTATTAAACAAAATCGTTTACAATAGCGGCGCAGTTAATAGCGCTTTTAAGTGCTATTAAAAACAAAAAAAGTGCTATTAAATAGCTTTTATGGCGTAGTGAGGTCAAGCTTGTTGAGGCTTTCCAAAAAGAGGCGAAGCTCCACGGTCTCTTTCTATTTTGGTTGCCTGGATTGTGTACCCGAAATCCTTTCTTGAGGCAAAGAAGAAACAACATTAGGAGACCTCCAATGTTGTTGCAGAGGCAGAGTGTTGTGCGGAGGAGTCTCAGAAATTTCTTCAACGGGAAAAGGAGACCCGTGTTGAGGCTCAGAAAGCTTACGAAAATGAGGTGGCCGCCTTTAATGAGAGGATTCGGGAGTACCTTCAACAAACTGTACAGGCTGTGTACGGGGTCCTTGATTAGGCAGTTAGCCAGGCGAAGGAATTCTGCCCTGACATTTCAAATCCATTTAAAGGAGTCGGCCATTTCAAGGTTGTTTTGGATGGGATTTTTGGGGGTGATTAAGGTGCCTGGTCTCCGAGCATGGATGCTTGATTAATTTCTTCTTTGTTTTTTCTTTCTTCTTTCATATGATATTCGCCAGTCTTTTGTGCCTTGGCTAGGACAACAATATTCATATAAATATATTCTTACCTTAGTGCTTTGGTGTTTTATTTCAATATGTGTACTTGATATGTATTTATCTTTTCTTAATTGTCGTTTAGTGTTGCGAAAGAGCTATTAATACCCTCAAATTGGAATAATTATCGAGTTATTATTTTTCATGGCTTGCTTTTTGTCCCTGCAATTTAAAACTTGCTTGCCTCGTGGGCGTTGCCAGAGCCAATGTTGTGTACCGGCCTGATAGCTGGAGTTTTTTGACACCATGGTTATTAATTAAAGAAAATATTTGTGATGGACATTATGAGCCTTCGACAAAATAGCATATTTTTCTGAAGGTCTGTCAAAATCACCTCGAATGGAAGAAAGTGTTAGACTTGGTTTTAGAAATATTTTCTAAGTTTTATACTTGGTTCGACATAAAGAGGCGTTCGACAGGGAAGTTTAGTTTGAAGGAAGATATAACTACCTTTTGTCCTTATCCGTTTTTGACAAAAGGACGCGTGGAGCTCTAGGGCAAAAGGAAGGCATTCCGAGTGAAACGTGGCATGCCCTATTCGAAAGACCATTGAAAACGGTTATTTCGAAGTAGTATATATAAGAGTCTTAGCAATTAGGATTTGGGGGGTGTTCATTTGTGTACAAAATCTCATTAAATAAACTCAAAGTATCCGTGTGGTGAGAAACGAGTCATCTGAGAATGTACGTTTAAACACCATCTTTACATCTTTTTTACAGTTTTATACAATTTTACCATTTCCAGAATTTACATTCTTGTTATTTACAGAATTTTACATTCTTGCAATTTAACGTTTAATTGCCTTACTTGAATCTATTTAGAAGTTCATAACTTTACTCCAAAAGTCACATAGATCAAACAAGCTTTTCAATAAGAACATGTATTGTGTCGAAGTGTTCTTAACTATAAAAAATAGAATTTGAAATATAAAGCACATGTCCTAGGATCAATCTAGTCGACCCTGTAAATAACAAAAAAATCTTTGTTATTGGAAGTCTAGCGCTTGTATACCAATTTTCACGGTAAAAACGGTCGGCCTCTAGTCTGCACCAGCATGGATGTGACATATTGTCTGCCTCGAGTGTGATAACCCTTGTAGTTTTAATCTCTCAAAGGAGTTCCTCTTTGCGCCACTATTATTGTATTCTTTTAATTTTGTACTTTCAATCAGAGTTTCTTTGTTACTAGCTCTAATTGAGAAGAGTTGTTGTACTTTTTCCATGTCGCTAGGAATTGTCCGCGAGCAAAGGTAAGGTTCTTGTTCCTGCCCCTAGGGTTGACCTAATTTGGGTGGACGTCTTCAGGCTCCACTCCCTAGGCTCTTGAAGTGGTTAGTTCCTAAGTGGGGGTGCGTCAGCTACGTTGAGAAGAGTGCTCCTTAAACGTGAAGTTTGTCTCAAAAGAGTGGCTTATGATATCCTACCTAGAATTATAAGATTCTTTTTGGTCGCAGTGATTTAACAATTAGCATATTGATGATTGAAATTGCAAAAAACCTTCCAGAGTATTTAATTCATAGATGGAGTCATAAGGATAAATTGCTCTCCTTCTTTATCACATTTTCCATGGTTGTTCATAACGTCTATAAAGACAACCTTTTCTTAGTCCTCCTGATGAGGCAATGGTCCACATTGGATTTCTCCCCGTACCTTTAACGACAAGCACCACAGGGGCAGTCGACGTCTTCGTAGAGTATTTTATTGAATATTGTAAATACCCTAACGTCACAAGATTATCTCTAGGGGTTTCTTGGTGTTATACCTTATGAATAACAGGATGGAAATATCTTTGCTTTCCATTACTTTGGGGTAGACATTATCCCGGATTCTCCAAAGCATAAATGGTTTTGTGTTTAAAAGAATCGTGAGAATTTATCCCTTGACGTTTGGTAGGATCCTACTCACGCTGAGAGGATTGTTTAATGGAGGTGATAAATTTTAAAGAATTCTTCACGATAAATGTTAACGTTCTATACGGATCGAACCTAGTTTCCTTCTTTCTTTATACTATCTCCTAGCGGCTCGACGAAGCCAAGCATAGAGTTAGATATGAGTAAAGATCAGAGGCTTCATAAATGATTCTTTGCTTCAACATTATTGGGATTCTGGGTTGTCTTTTCCCCGTGTATTCTTCCTTGTAGAGGGTGCGATCTTTAATGTTCTTCTAGAGTAATCTATAGAGTTATGGAAGACCATATGATCTCTGTTATCCAGTACGTCTGGTTCCGTTGGGCAGAGAATTGGTAGTTTGATTATATTGGATTAGAAACTGTTGTTGTGAGATTTTGGATCGAACTCTAGTATAGCCGAAGGGTAGCTTCTTGGTTCGACAGGGTTAAGCATGAAGTCGAAGGTTGTTCACATGCTTGTGTCGAAGATGCTAGGGTTGTTAGCATGTTAAATTAGGTTTTAGTGTTTAAACCCTAATTTGTTAAGTTAGCTTGTTTATTAAGTTGACTTGTGTAATGGGCCTTGTGGAAAAAGCCCATTAGTTAGTATGTTAGGTTTTATTATAAATAGCATACTAGTCTCTCATCATTGCTAAGCTGCAAAGCCTAATTTAGGGTGAGAGAGGTTATTTGTTATTCTTGTAAACTTGTAATCTTGTTTTAAGAGAAAGTAAAAGAATAGCAGTTATAACCAATTCTTGTGTTCTTATTCTCTTCCCTAATTCCCTATTATACTTTGTTATTGGTATCGTTTTTCACAACAAATTGGTGCGGTGAGCGTGGAGAAGATGCCTTCAACAAAGTATGAGATTGAAAAGTTCACTGGAGTGAATGATTTCGGTCTGTGGCGCTTGAAGATGAAAGCCCTACTGGTTCAGCAGGGTTGTTTGGAAGCGTTGAAGGGAGAGGCAGCCATGAATGCTGCATTAACGGCAGCGGAGAAGACAACTATGATCGAGAAAGCACACAGCGCAATTCTGTTGAGCCTTGGTGATAAGGTTCTCCGGCAGGTATCAAAGGAGACGACGGCATCAGGGTTATGGGTGAAACTTGAAAGTTTGTATATGACCAAATCGCTGGTAAATCGACTCTACCTGAAGCAAGCTTTGTATTCATTCAAGATGATTGAAGACAAAGTATTGGCTGAGCAGTTGGATATGTTCAACAAGCTGATTCTTGATCTTGAAAATATTGATGTGAAGATCGATGATGAAGATCAAGCGCTGTTACTATTGTGTTCTTTGCCTCGATCACATGCTCACTTCAAAGAAACTCTCTTGTATGGAAGGGAGTCCCTGACGTTTGAAGAAGTTCAATCAGCCTTGTACTCTAAGGACTTAAATGAACGAAAGGAGCATAAACCTTCGACTGTTGGCGAAGGTTTGGCCGTTAAAGGAAAACTCTTACGAAAGGATGGTAAGTTCGACAAGAAGAAAGGCAAAAGCCAGTCGAAGACTTACAGTGGCGAAGCATCTGGCATTCGATGCTACCATTGTAAAAAGGAGGGTCACACAAGAAAGGTGTGCCCTGAACGCTTGAAATATCATGGAGGTAAGGATAATGGCAACGCTGCCATTGTTCAAGATGATTTCGAATCATCTGATGTTCTTGTGGTTTCAAGCAGTGACTCTAAGAAGGAGTGGATTATGGATTCAGGTTGCACTTGGCACATGACTCCAAACAAAGACTTGTTCGAGGAATTATGTGATCAAGATGGTGGATCAGTATTGCTGGGAAACAACAAGGCTTGCAAGATTGCAGGTGTTGGATCTGTGAGATTCAAGCTCCATGATGAGTCAATAAGGTTGTTGACTGAAGTCAGGTATGTTCCTGATTTGAAGAGAAATCTGCTTTCTCTTGGTGAATTCGACAAGAAAGGATATGTTTTCCAAGGAGAGAAAAGTATCCTAAGAGTCATGAAAGGTTCGAAGGAAGTCTTGAGAGGCGTGAAGAAACAAGGCTTGTATACCCTTGAGGCTGAAGTTGTAAGTGGTTCGACAAATGTTGCATCCACGAAACCTTTGTCGAAAACAGAAATCTGGCACATGAGATTGGGCCATGTCAGTGAAAGGGGTCTAGTCGAATTAGGGAAACAAAATCTGCTTGGTGGAGACAAAGTCGAAAAGCTGAAGTTTTGTGAACCCTGTGTACTTGGAAAATCTTGCAGAGTGAAGTTCAACAAAGGCAAACAAAGAACACATGGATCCCTTGATTACATCCATGCTGATCTTTGGGGGCCTGCAAGGTGTCCATCACATTCAGGAGCAAGGTATTTTCTATCCATAGTAGATGATTATTCCAGAAAATTATGGGTATTCATCCAGAAGACTAAGGATGAAACTTTTGAGAATTTCAAAAGTTGGAAGACTCTGGTTGAAAATCAGACTGGCAGAAAGGTCAAGAGGTTGAGAACCGACAATGGCCTTGAATTTTGCAATGAGGCATTCGACAGTTTTTGTGCTGCCTCTGGTATTGCAAGGCATAGAACTACTGCAGGTACTCCACAGCAAAATGGTTTGGCTGAAAGGTTTAATCGAACTATTTTGGAGAGAGTCAGATGCATGTTGACTAGTGCAGGGTTAACAAAGGTGTTCTGGGCTGAGGCTGTTTTGACAGCAACATATCTGATAAACAGATGTCCTTCGACAGCGTTAGATATGAAGACACCTGAAGAAGTTTGGTCGGGACATCCACCAGATCTCGACAAACTGAGAGTATTTGGCTGCGTAGCCTATGCTCACATTAGGCAAGATAAGGTCGAACCTAGAGCTCTGAAATGCATGTTCATGGGATACCCTGAAGGAGTCAAAGCTTATAGGCTATGGTGCCTAGAGCCAGGTCACAGGAGGTGTATCACCAGTCGAGATGTAGTTTTCAATGAAGCTGAAATGGCTTTTAAGAAAACTAATGATGTTGGTCGAAGTACAGAAACATCTGACGAAGAGCTGGAACAGGTAGAGATTCCTGTTGAGGTGGAGCATGTTGATGCTGAATTGCATATCCCAGATGAAGTCGAAGAAGAAGCAGAAGATGCTGAAGTTGAGGAAACTGACGATGACTACCTATTGTCGAGAGATAGGTCGAGAAGAGTCATCAAGCCACCTCAGAGACTTGGATATGCAGATCTTATAGCTTATGCCTTAATCTCTGCAAGTGAGGTTCTAGACGAAGAACCTAGAGACTATAAGGAAGTTATGAGGAGTCGAAATAAGACTGAATGGCTGAAGGCCATGGATGATGAGATGAAATCTCTTCATGATAATCATACTTGGGAACTGATCAAGAAACCTGTTGGGGCAAGGTTAGTCAGCTGTAAATGGGGAAGGAAGATTATGTGTGCAAGTTAAAGAGATCTTTGTATGGGCTGAAACAATCTCCTCGACAGTGGAATAGGAGATTCGACAAGTTCATGGCAAGCATAAGTTTCATTAGAAGTCAGTTCGACCACTGCGTTTACTTCAGATTTCGACCTGGTAATTCATTTGTTATTTTGTTGCTTTATGTGGATGATATTCTCATAGCAAGCAACAATGTTGAAGATGTGATGAGGGTGAAGGCTGAACTCAATAAGGAGTTCGATATGAAGGATCTGGGAGCTGCTTCCAGGATTCTTGGAATTGACATTCGAAGAGATAGAAAGAAGTCGAAGTTATGTCTATCTCAAGAGGCATATCTACGGAAGATTCTTGAAAAGTTTGGTATGTCGAATTCGAAGCCAGTTGTGACTCCAACAAACCCTCAATTCAAGCTGAGTATTGATCAGTGTCCCAGTACTGATGTGGAAAGAGCCTATATGAATAGCATCCCATATGCTAATATAGTTGGTTCTTTGATGTATGCTATGGTTTGTACTAGACCCGACATAGCATACGCAGTAAGTCTTGTAAGCAGGTACATGGCGAATCCTGGAAAGGCTCACTGGCAAGCATTGAAGTGGATTTTAAGGTACATAAATGGGTCTCTGAATAGAGTCCTAATTTATGGTGGAGCCTTGGGTGAAGATGGTAAAGCAGTAATCGAAGGATATGTCGACTCTGATTATGCAGGTTGTATGGATTCCAGGAAATCTATTTCTGGATATGTTTTCACTATGTTTGGCACAGCAATTAGTTGGAAAGCAACACTTCAGAAGGTTGTTGCTCTATCAACCACTGAAGCGGAGTACATTGCATTAACTGAAGCTGTGAAAGAAGCATTGTGGCTTGAAGGTTTTGCGAAGGAGCTGAAACTTCAAGGTCGAGGTATCACTGTTAAATGTGATAGTCAAAGTGCAATACACCTGTCGAAGAATTCAGCCTATCATGAGCGAACTAAGCACATTGATGTGAGGCTGCATTTCGTCAGAGGAGTAATCGAGCGTGGAGAAGTCCAAGTGCTGAAGGTTTCGACTGAAGACAATGCTGCTGATATGATCACCAAGACATTGCCGAGTTGCAAGTTTTTCCACTGTATGCAGTTGATAAAGCTGCATGAAGAAAGCTAGTTTGTTCCCTTGATGTTGTAGAGTTAGATCCAAGGTGGAGATTTGTGAGATTTTGGATCGAACTCTAGTATAGCCGAAGGGTAGCTTCTTGGTTCGACAGGGTTAAGCATGAAGTCGAAGGTTGTTCACATGCTTGTGTCGAAGATGCTAGGGTTGTTAGCATGTTAAATTAGGTTTTAGTGTTTAAACCCTAATTTGTTAAGTTAGCTTGTTTATTAAGTTGACTTGTGTAATGGGCCTTATGGAAAAAGCCCATTAGTTAGTATGTTAGGTTTTATTATAAATAGCATACTAGTCTCTCATCATTGCTAAGCTGCAAAGCCTAATTTAGGGTGAGAGAGGTTATTTGTTATTCTTGTAAACTTGTAATCTTGTTTTAAGAGAAAGTAAAAGAATAGCAGTTATAACCAATTCTTGTGTTCTTATTCTCTTCCCTAATTCCCTATTATACTTTGTTATTGGTATCGTTTTTCACAACAGTTGTTATGACTCTATTGCCTACGAGGTATCTCGTAAGAGCTTTTGTTAGCGGAAAAATTTTCTGCGATTAATAGTAGATTCGTATTTGCGATTCTTTGAACTTCATCGTTCTCGAACATACTCGCGCATTTAGATCTTCATTTTTTGACTTAATGACAAATTGTTAGGTGGAAGGGGTGTTCTAATTAATAGATTCTGCATAAGATAACAATGATGTGTATATCAGTTATGATAATAAGATGTAGTAGAGTAAAATTATAATACCTAACATTTTGCATCATAACGGCATATAGTATGATTCACGATGGTTATCTCTTCAACTGCTGATAATTCAAAATTTGGAATTTGGTTTAATTCGTTGCGATCTAGTAACTCTGGTGCGACACGGCATTTTTTGGGATCTAATAACTCTGGAGGGATATAATATTTTTTCATCACTCTGAGGTTCTTCCCCACATGAAGAAGGTACTCCGCTAATGGATCTACGCTATAAGTCTTTACATATTTAATGACAAATTGTTAGGTGGAACAGGTGTTCTAATTAACGGATTTCCGAGTAAGATAACCATGATGTGTATATCAGTTATGATAATAAGATGTAGTAGAGTAAAATTATAATACCTAACATTTTGCATCATAGCGGCGTATAGTATGATTCACGGTGGTTATCTCTTCAACTACTGATAATTCAAAACTTGGAGTTTGGTTTATTTTGTTGCGCTCTAGTAACTCTGGTGCGACACGACCTTTTTTTGGGATCTAATAATTCTGGAGGGATATAATATTTTTTCATCACTCTGAGGTTCTTCCCAACATGAAGAAGGTGCTCCGCTAATGGATCTACGCTATAAGTCTTTACAGACTTAGACAAATTGTTAGGTGGAAGAGGTGTTCTAATTAACGGATTTCCGCATAAGATAACAATGATGTGTATATCAATTATTATAATAAGATGTAGTAGAGTAAAATTATAATACCTAACATTTTTGCATCATAGAGGCGTATAGTATGATTCACGGTGGTTATCTCTTCAACTGTTGATAATTCAAAATTTGGAGTTTGGTTTATTTCGTTGCGATCTAGTAACTCTGGTGCGACACGGCCTTTTTTGGGATCTAATAACTCTGGAGGGATATAATATTGTTTCATCACTCTAAGGTTCTTCCCCACATGAAGAAGGTACTCCACTAATGGATCTACGCTATAAGTCTTTACATACTTAATGACAAATTGTTAGGTGGAAGAGGTATTCTAATTAACGGATTTCCGCGTAAGATAACAATGATGTGTATATCAGTTATGATAATAATATGTAGTAGAGTAAAATTATAATACCTAACATTTTGCATCATAGCGGCGTATAGTATGATTCACGGTGGTTATCTCCTCAACTGCTGATAATTCAAAATTTGGAGTTTGGTTTATGTCGTTGCGGTCTAGTAACTCTGGTGCGGCATGGCCTTTTTTGGGATCTAATAACTCTGGAGGGATATAATATTTTTTTCATCACTCTGAGGTTCTTCCCCACATGAAAAAGGTACTCCGCTAATGGATCTACGTTATAAGTCTTTACAGATTTTTCATATCTTTGAAATTCTTTTCTTAAAGATCGTGCTGATGATGAATGATTGAGGAGAAATGAGATTTGAAGGTTGAACGAGATCCTTTTTCACGGTCATGGAGGTAACTATCTCCATTCTTCAGTGACTCTGGTACGAATCTGAATTTGGATCTACAATCATCCATTCGTGGAATATTTGGGTGAATCAGAAGTTGATTCTCACAGACAACACCATTATTTTGTTCTTCGGTCACAATTATATTAAGTTTAGCTGGTGATGCGGAAACCTTAACTGGTTATGTTGATCTCAAGTACGGCGGAGCGGGGTGGATTTACATGGTTAACACTCCAACACTCAAGTTAGTTAAATATTCAAGATGATATGTAGTGAAAAGTGGATATTGGAAAGGTACCTTGCATTTCGTGTTAAGTGATTTTTATACCTTGGGCCATGTGAAATGGATTTGCACTAATTTTCACCTTAGTCATTTGGGTCTTTGGTAGGTCGAAAACAAAAATAAATTAAAATATGCTAAAATGCAGTTGTTGTGATTCGAAGGCATGTCCCCTAAATACTTATCCCTTCGGTTTCCAGCTCAACCATGGTAATAGGTCATAAACATAAATATAAAAAATAAATAAAAGTTGCTAAAATAAAGTTGTTGGGATTCAAAGATGTGTCCCCTTAATACTTTTCACCTTTTATTGACTCAACTGAGGGAATAGATATTATTTAAAAATATATATTTAAAAGTGGCACCTTTATGATTTACACCTCGGTTGGTTGGATCACCGAGATAAATTTTTGTTAAAAAATGTAGTACTTGTAGTAGCGAGTGAATAAGTCTGAAAAAATCAATGAAATGCTCTCAAAATCGACAAAAAATGACTAATAAATTACACAAAGTATTAAAAACAATGCAAAATAAAATAAATATAAATGGAGTTAAAATAGTAATAAATAGAAAGTTTCAAAAATCCTACCTGACATGTTAGAGTGTTAAAAGGTTTTAGGGTTTGTTTGGCAAAGAGAAGAAGTTAAAAAGAGAGAAAGAGATGAGAAAGAAGATGAAAAGAGAGAAATACATGAGAAATAAGAGAGATTTGTAGTATTGTTTGTAATAAGAGAAGTTGATGAGAAATAGGAAAGAGAGAAGTAGAATGATGATACTAATTGACGAAAAAGCGCTTCTCTAACAATTTATCTTTTTTTTTTTTTTAAATATATAAGAAAATATTTAAAAAATATTAATTAATTAATTAAATTATTTTATATTAATTATATCATTTAATTAATTAATTAATTTTTTGTTAATTAATATTTTAATTAAATTATATGAAAATTGATTTTTATTTTTTAATTTTTAAATAATTTTTGCCAATTCTCTTTTTATAATTTTTGTAATTTAGTATGATTTTATTATTTATATTTTATCATCCGAAAAAAATTATATTGTATCACCTTATATTAGTAACAGTAATCTTTTATTAAAAAAAAAAAAGTAATAGTTAATCACCCTATAATACATATATACTGATAAAGGTATAGGAGAAAACATTTATTTTTTACAGATTTATAATATGAAAATAAAGGACGTTTATGAAAATAAGTGGTAAACTAGGGTCTCTCTTCCATTTCTTCTAATATAAGAGAAATTTGTAAAATATGGTGGGTCCCACATTTTTAAAGCCTCTCTTCTCTATTTCTCTGCACACCAAACAAAAGAAGTATAGTCCTTCTCTTATATTTCATTCTTTACAACTTCTCTCTTCACATCTTCTCTCAAAACAAATAGGAGTACACCATTAATGTGAAAATAAAGGACATTTATGAAAATAAGTGGTAAACTAGGGTGGGGTCTCTCTTCCATTTCTTCTAATATAAGAGAAATTTGTAAAATATGGTGGGACCCACATTTTTAAAGCCTCTCTTCTCTATTTCTCTGCACACCAAACAAAAGAAGTGTAGTCTTTCTCTTATATTTCATTCTTTACAACTTCTCTCTTCACATCTTCTCTCAAAACAAATAGGAGTACATCATTAATGTCAATTTTCGACTAGCACCCAAATGTATCTTGTTTCTCTAAGTTTTATAGAAAATTTCTTAATACACCATATGCATCACTATGTCACCTTGTGAAAATATACCAACGCCCTTCAAATTTTAGAAATATATCTCCGGACGCACTTCAAACATATTAAATTATGCGTAATAAATTAGTCACACATTTATTTTGTAAAAAAAAAAAATTCAGAAATATATTCCAGAATTTATCTGAAAGTGTATTTCCATATTCCACCAATTTTCGTTATTTTCATGTAGACTCTAATTGAAATCCCATATATTCTAATACAAACTTTGGTATACCGAAGAAGTAGAAGACTTTTTGCAAAGTTACTATGTTTCAAGCTTGAATTTTTGGGAGTAATTGCTGCTATAGTAGTTGTGGCTTTTGTGTTACCATACATTGCTAATAAAAAAAGTCAAATAGAAGATTAATTTGCAATTCCACCAAATTGATTCCAAATGATCAAGCAAATTTAACTGGTAATATTAAACAATGATGAACCATACATTGCTTATGTTTTCTGAAGTATATTTTTAGATTTTTTTTAAGCATATTGCCGAACTTTTTTTATATAAAATAGAAGTGTGACTCATTTATGTCTTAATCTAGTGTATGGGTATAGAGTGAATCTGAAAATTCATCTTTAAAATTAATTAAGAAAAAATTTGGGGGTGAGTTTCATTTAGAAAGTGTTTTAATGAGATGAAAGTGCGTAAGAAAATACATTTTCGTAATCTGATGAGTGTTTTTCTACCGTATAAGGTACATTAAAAAATTCTCGTTTTATATTGCAAGGATTCTAAAAATTATGTTTGTTTTCCTGACAAACTTACTTACCTGAATCAAAGCAAACATATGGATCAGTGATTTCTATCATAAATAATAAAAGAGGGTGTTGCATGAAGATCATATATAAAAGAGGGTGTTGCAAGATATATTTTTTAACTTATTGTTTATAGTTTATAAGCTCATATGACAATTTAGAGCTATTTGGTAACGGTCTTTTGATCACGAATTTATAATTTATTTTGCTAGCTTATAGTTTATTTTTTAGACGCTATTTTAAAAAGCGTTTTAGCTTATAGCTTATAGCTTATAGTTTTTTCTTTCATTTTTATCATTATTATTTTAACAAAAATTCACCTTTACCCTTTATAATTTATTTTAATTTAAAATAAAATAATTATTATTAAATATCTTTTATGTTATTTTACATTTATAAGTTAGTTGAACCGCTAATTCTACCAAACATATTACAATCACCTTATCAGCTATTAGTCTCAACCATCAACTATAAGTTATAAACTATCGGTCATCAGCCATCAACTATAAGCTATCAGCTATAAACTATCAATTAGTTTATTAGTCAATCACTATTTTTATCAAACAGACCCATATTCTCGATGACTTGTGATGACTGAAATCTCGATCTAAAAGTGATGGATAATTTTTGGCAAAGAGGAATATGAACTTTTGAATTGGGATTCATATCTACTATCTACTATCTACTATCTAACATATATTAAGAGATTGACCAAACTCGCAAAATTGTCATTTCCTCAAAAATAATTTACACTACATGGATATTTTGATAACTAACAAAATAATCCTTCACCTTTTTATCTTTTGCACCAAGTGTTTCACTCTCACTGGTCCACCAACTTTCTACAACATAATACACTATCTTATTTTCTCTCTCCTTATAAAGTACAATTTCAATTGAAAATATAATATATATAGTTGCATATTTATGATTATTATTCATTTATAATTGAATCATTCATTTTAAATTTACATGTTTTTAAATATATTTTATACAATATTAAATAAATTTACATTATATTAGACTGTAGTTTACGGGTCACTATCAACATAATACATATTTTTTTTTTTTTTCAAATGTTAAAATTCTTTCTATTCTTTTTCCGTCTCATGGATCAATTTTTTTCTTTGCTTAATTATTTAATAATTAAGTAATATTTTAAATTTATTTGTATAATATTTTTTTTAATTTTAAAAACATAATACACTACCTCATTCTCTTTCTTTTTATAAAATACAATTTCAATTGAAAATATAATATAGTTGCATATTTATGATTATTATTCATTTATAATTGAATCATTCATTTTAAATTTACATGTTTTTAAATATATTTGATACAATATTAAATAAATTTATATGATATTATGTCGTAGTTTACGAGTCACTATCAACATAATACATATTTTATTTATTTTTTCAAATGTTAAAATTCTTTTTATTCTCTTTCCGTCTCATGGATCAATTTTTTTCTTTGTATAATTATTTAATAATTAAGTAATTCATTTTAAATTTATTTTTATAATTTATTTTTTTTAATTTTAATAACATGAAAAATGTATTTATCTCACAGGTCACTAACAAGACAATATTTATTTTAGTTTAATCAATCATTATTTTAATTCAACAGACAAAATATTTATTCTCATAATTATATTTTTTCTTCTTTGTGTATAATTATTTAATATAATTAAATCCATATGATTACTGTTCATTTTAAAATAAGTAAATTATTTCAAATTTTGCATTTATATCTAAAATTTTACATTTGTATTTGATACTATCTAAGTGATATTACATTAAGACTCATTCATGTGTTATCACATTAACAAATATTTTATTGTTATTTTTTTTTATTTCATGATTATTATTTTAAGATTTTAAATTACTAATATTTTTTTAATTATTTACACAATATCATAATTAAATTACCCATCAAAATATATGTTGTTGGAATTGCAAAGCATTGTGAAATTGACTATGAAAATCTTATTAATAAAATTTTTTTTAATGGTTAGTTTTCATTTTATATATACAATTTGGTCAAACTTTTTTACTTCATATTTTTTCGTAATATTTAAAAAAAACTATTCATAAATAATGCACTCGTGCGACATCACTGATCTCTTGCTAGTTAAAAATAAAAGAGTGACATCGGTTTATAACCAAAACCACTTTGATGATAGATAAAATGTTGAACGGTAGCAGAAACGAAGGGAGAATGAAAGAGGTGGTGGACTTTATTTTAACAGGGAAAGTTTTTAGATTTGCAACTGCACTTCCAAGAGAGAAAAGACTGTTGTATTTTGTTTTTTTTTACAAAAATACCTAAGATTATTATACTTGGAAGTTTAGAAAAAGAAAGGAGAAAGAACTTCAGAAAACAATATATTTTTTTAAATATAGAGATATTTTAAATACTTTTGGAAATTTTTTTATTATATTATCATTAATATATTTTTAATTATTGAAATACTATAGCAATAAAATTATATTTAAAAAATTTGTCGAAATTCTCTCAAACCATTTTTCAATATAGTTTTTTAGTCCACATATTGAAAAAATTTTGATTTTTGAATAAAAATAAATTCTCTAAACTTATCCCCATTTAAATTTATCTATTCTTTCTACTCCATCATTTCTTTCTTTTTTTTCCAAAATTTTTCTCTCCCTTCTGGTGTAAACTCCCAAATAACACCTCAAGAAAAATGTTAAATGTGTCCATAGAATATTTGTTTTTGTATTTAAAGAAGCAAAATTTGAATTTGAAATTATGCATTCCATTTATTAAAAAGGTAAAAGTTTTTTTTCATGATAAAATATTTATTTGGGGAATTCTTAGCATGTGCTATTATTTTAAATGATGCAGGTTGTGCATGTAGAAAAACTGAGTAAAGAGGTTACTCACCCCAAAGTTTAATTTGACACTCTTACATGAGATGCTATTAGCTTTACGGTCTTATTAAATTTTTTTGAATTATTTTAAGAAGTTATCTGGTTTTTCAAAAAAAAAAAAAAGTAACTTTCAGAGTTTGGTAAACAACAATATTTTTTGAAAAATTCTGTAGTGTTAAATTTCTTTTATTGAATAAGAACTACCGGATTTTTTAAAAATCCAAAAAATTATCAAAGATATCAAGTTCTAAAAAACTAGTATGTTAAAATTTTTTTTTAAAATCGAAAAAAATAGATACCAAAATTTCAAAATGCACTATCAAATTTTTTTATTCATACCGTATTTTTCAATTGCACTACCGAATTTTCGCTCGCTATTTTTTGTTTAAATTTTAATAAGAGTATTTTTGCCGTTATAAAAATATGTGCGGGTGTCAGGTCAAATTTAGGGTGCCAAGATAAAATCTCGGTTAGTAATCTAGAGCTCATCGGGTGCCCCAAATAAGGCAAGCTGACTTGGCCTAATTCAAGAACAGATTGCTGCAAGAAAATAAATGGTACGAATAGAAAACAGGCCCAAACAAGATTGTCCTTACATCAAGTTTCTTATAAATTTAATAATCATTTGCTCTACTCAGCCTTAATTAAATATTATATTTGAAACTATTCATACTAAAAACTACCATTTTTATAGAATAATAAAATAAATGTAGAATCAACATTTTATACTAATCTCTAATTCTATTAAATATTTATGAATGTAGAAAGTAACAATATAGGAGAATCAGGGCCGGTCCAATCAACGCAGAGGTTCCGTTCTAATTTTAAAAATGGACCTAAATTTAAAATAGAAATACAATTATAATAAATAAAAAAGACATATAAAAAATATAATTATGTATTAATCAATAATATATTTAATTATAATTACTTTAAGGTTTGATCTATCTCAATTTTTGTATGCATTAAGTTTTTATCATAGCATTTTTTTAATTTATTTGATTTTTATTATAACATTTTATTTATTTTGATTAATATTTATGAAAAAAATTAGACATTTAAAAAATTTGAGGCCTCCCAAAATTTGAAACCCTGTGTTGTAGCACTTCCTGCACATACATAGGAGCAGCCCTGGAGAATTATATCATACCACCAGATTTAAGAACAACTGAAAATTTATATTTTTCTTTGTAACACCAACCCTTATTAATAAATATCTCACTATTAGAAATACACTACTCCCTCCCTTTCAAAATGAGTGTAGATTTAGCATATACAATTTGTTTTAAAATAAATGTCATTCTCACTTTTTCAATGTAGTGATAATTGCAATTTTTTCAATATCTTTGAATTATTACAAAAGGGCAATGTGTTATGACACTATAATTATATTCATTAATCTATGTATAAAAACCTTAAACAATATTCATTTTAAAAAGCAGAGTTTTTTTTTTCCAGATTTTCTTGTGAAATTTGACAAAATTTTAAAAAATATATCTACAGATTTTTCCAGTCAATAATTGTTAAAAACCGGTTACGATGATGTGTTAACCGGTTACCACTGAAGTAATGACACTTTTTAGCTAAAAATATGATTCTAACGTGTTTCAAATTTCATCCATCAATCAAGATATTGATTCATGATATTATACTCTTTCATACTTGTATAATGCATGTATAAATACTCTATGTTTTAGATTTTGAAAACTCACCTCTTTCAATTTAATTCAAACTCATTTTCTCTCAAATTTCAAACAAGTGCTTTGTGTCATAAACCTTTGTGTGAAACTTACTGCATTCAATTTTATTGCGTCATTTAAAGTTTCAACATTACTTCTGAGCACTTGTGTAACATGTTGTGAATTGCTTACTTGAAAGGGAAGATCAATTCTAGTAATTGATATATATCTAACATATTTTAACTTATAAAAATTTAGAATTGTGTTTGTATACCTTGCTGTCAAGGATTATTGGATGCAAGAGAATGAAAAAGAGAGAATTGTTCTCTTTTCTACTTGGTTGAATCATAAGGTGATTTGCCTTAGTGATTTGGTTAGTAACTTGTGTATAGATACTAGGATTAGGCTTGTACAAGGTTCTAACACTATTGAAATTTCTTACATGTTGTAAGGGGATTAGACGTACTCTTAGACTGTGAGAGAAACTAGTATATTTCCTTTGTGCTCTTTACATTTATGCACTTTACCATTTTTATAAACACCATAAAACCATAAAATTAAAGTAGCACATCTCTAAAACCAAAAATCGATCAAAACACCTATTTCACCCCCTCTTAGGTGCATTCCTTACTTACAATTGGCATCAGAGCAGGTTACAGGTAACATGTTTCTAAAGATCCAGAATGGCGTCTACAAATGCAAATCTGATTTTTAGAGATAGTGGTAGTAATAACAAGCCTCCATTGTTCTGTGGTGAATACTTTGACTTTTGGAAAATCCGTATGAAGGCACATCTAGAGGCACAAGGAAATGAAATCGGGGTTGCTGTAGAGAATGGTCCATTTATCACTACTAGCATTGTCAATGGCGTTGGCACAACCAAAATCGAAAGTTCTTGGGACGAAGATGATAAAAAGAAAAGACTATATAACAAGAAAGCGATAAACTTGCTTCAAGGGGCACTTAGCATGGACGAGTTTTTTCGTGTTTCACAATGAACTACAATAAAGCAAATATGGGATACACTGGTAGAAACTCATGAAGGAACCGCTGAAGTTAAAAGATTAAGATTGAACACCTTGAGTCAAGAATACGAGTTGCTTAGAATACAACCCAGAGAATCAATACTTGACTTGCAGAAAAGATTCAAACATTTGACAAATAATTTGATAGCACTTGGTAAGACTTTTTATAACGATGAACTTAATCTTAAAGTGCTAAGATCTTTAACCAGGAAATGTCAACCAAAAGTCATGGCGATATCCGAAAAGAAAATTCTATCCACTATGACTTCCGCAACGTTATTTGAAAAACTTCAATAATATGAGATGGAAATTGAAAGACTAGAGAAGCATGAGAATCAAGAGAAGAAATTCAAAGGTATCGTTTTAAAGGTTGATTCAAAGGAAGTAGAAAGAAAGACGCTCTGGAAGAAGATGAGATCTTCATCCTCCTTCTAAAAAGGTTAGACAAATGTTTTGGTAATAATGAGAATTATGACTTTTTAAAAAAGAATAAATTTTTTAATAAGAAAGAACCCTCTGCATAAACACAAAGTGTCACTTGCTATGAATGTGGGAAACAATGACACATAAAGATGAATTGTTCAAAACTTGCAAAGAAAATTAGTTTCAAAAGAAAAAATGAGTCAAAGCCTAAAAGAGCCTACATTGCATGGGATGATAATGAAGTAAGTTCATCATCCAATTCAGAAAGCGAAGAATGTGTAAATCTTGCATGATGGCATCACACCATTTTGATGATGAAGAAGAAGTGGTCAGTAATGAAATATCTTCTTATGATGATGATGCACAATAAGCTATAGATGAGTTACTCAATGAATGTAAAATTCTGTATAAAATGGTGTCAACACAAAAGAAACAAATTTTATCTCTTGAAGAAAAGATTGACACCATACAAAAAGATTTTGAAGTTAAAAAACAACATTATGTTGGCAAAGAAAAACTGAGTGTTACATGCAAAGAGTGTGATTCACTTTCTTTTCCAATTGTTCAATTGAAAAGAGTTCTTGAAAGATATGAAAAAGGAAATTTTGGATTGGACAATATCTTTAGTAAACAAAGGTAGTCAAATTATAAAAGTGGACTTGGTTATTTTAAATTTGATAAACCAAGTACTAGTAAAACTATCTTTGTTAAGGCAAGTAACCAATCCAACAAAGAGAAAGTGAATAAGGCACAAAAAGTTCATCATCATCCTAAAAAGAGATTTCCTAAAAATAAATCTTATGTTCCTACATATAGAAGTAATTTTGTTCCTACATGTTTCTATTGTGGTATAATTGGTCACACACCTAATGCTTGCTATGTAAGAAACTTTAGTGTGGCAAGTGGGTATTAGGTGTGGATCAAAAAAGGAAATAATTATTAAGGACCCAAAGCACAATGGGTACCTAACAAAACTATTTTTTTGAAGGCTTGCTTGAGGAACACTACAAATTTATGGTATCTTGATAGTGGTTGTTCGAAGCATATGACGGGAGACATAAGCAAATTTTTAAATCTAGTGCTTAAGGCCAAGGGTTATATCACTTATGAGAACAACAATAAAGGAAAAATAATTGGAATTGGCAAAGTTGGAGCACATCCTTTCACAACTATTGAAGATGTACTTTATGTTGAAGGACTAAAGCAAAATCTTCTAAGCATAAGTCAACTTTGTGACAAAGGCTTCAAAATCAAGTTTACCAAAGAAGGATGCTTGATTAAAGATGAAGCCACTCATGAGGTAAAACTCAAAGTTAAAAGAATCAATAATATTTTTATGATGTCTTTAGATGATTTATCTTTGAAAGTAAAATTTCTCTTAGTAAACAACAATGACTCGTGGCTTTGGCATATTCATATGGAACTTATAAACAAACTTGCCAAACGTGACCTAGTCATTGATTTACCAAAGGTAAAGTTTGTCAAAGATAAATTAAGTGATGATTGTCAAAAAGGAAAATAAACCAAATTAACTTTCAATTGTTGCACATGGACTTGTTTGGTCCATCAAGAACAAGAAGCTTTAGAGCTAATGTATATGCCTTAGTTATTGTTGATGATTTTTCTAAATATTCGTGGATTTTGTTTCTTGTGCAGGGAAGTGATGTTTATAAGGCATTTAAGAAGTATACAAAGCAAGTACAAAATGATAAACCATTAAAGATTGCATCAATTAAAAGTGATCATGGTGGAGAATTCCAAAATGTATTGTTTGAAGAATTTTGTAAGAAAATGGCATATTCCACCGCTTTTCAGCATCAAAGACTCCAAAACAAAATGGAGTGGTAGAAATAAAGAATCGATCTCTAATAGAACTTGCAAGAACAATGCTTAGTGACTCAAGTATACCAAAGTATTTTTGGGCAGATATGGTTAGTACGTCATGTTATGTAAGTAATCGGGTTATCATAAGACCAATAATGAAAAAGACTCCATATGAACTCTTCAAAGCAAGAAAGCGAAACATTGCTCACTTTCATATCTTTGAATTCAAGTGTTTTATCCTTAACAATGACAAAGAAAATATCAGTAAGTTTGATGAGAAATCTGACCAAAGTATATTTCTAGGTTACTCTTTATCTAGTAAATCTTATAGAATTTATAATGTTGATCAACCGAAACAGAAAAATAATCTTCATAACACGAGTCAAATTAAAGTGATCTTCCTCAATAATGGAGAACCCATCGTGATACTCCAATTGAAAAAGTAATTGGTAAAATAAGAAAAGGAGTTTCAACAAGGCTAAATCTCAAGGATGCTTGCTTAAATATGACATTTGTTTCTTAAATAGAACCTTCTAAGATTAATGAATCCTTGGAAGGCGATCAATGGATACTTGCCATGCTAGAGGACTTAAATCAACTCGAAAGAAATCAAGTTTGGGAACTTGTTCCTAGGCAAAGGGATAAACACATCATAGGTACCAAATGGGTGTTTATGAATAAACTTGATGAGAATGGTATAACTGTTCAAAACAAAGCAATGTTGGTGGCTCAAGGTTATAATCAAGAAGAAGGAATCCAATTTGAAGAAACATTAACTTTGGTTGCAAGGTTAGAAGTTATTCATTTATTACTTATGTATGTTCATTAAATTTTTAGCTTTTTCAAATGATCGTCAAGAGTGTCTTCTTGAATGGATACATCAATGAGGAAGTTTATGTCAAACAATCTTCAAGTTTTGAAGACTTCAAGAATCCTTCACATGTCTTTAGGTTAAAGAAAGCTCTTTATGGCTTGAATAAAGAACTAAGAGCATGGTATGATATACTTAGAAACTTTCATTGATTAGGACAGAAAGAGTCTCGCCAAATATACGATCCTTCATCCAGCTGATCCATCTAGATCCAAACCCCAATCTCTCCAGCATATATTTTAAATATTTCTAATTCACACAACCGTAGGCCTTTTCAAAGTCTACCTCAAAAATAAAGTAAGAATTTTTTCTTCTTTTGCAATATGAACAACTTCATTCACCAGGAGGATCCCATCAAATTTGTCTACCCAACATGAAAGTAGTTTGACTACTTGAGATGACTAAACAAATGACCTTTGTTAACCTTTGAGCCAACATTTTTTCCACAATTTTCTACATATTTCCAATCAAGCATATTGTCCTGTAATCATTCAGTTCTTGCACGTGATCAACCTTTGTGATTAGTTTTATTCTAGTGGGAGAACATTGTCTTCAATGACATTTTTCTTCCGTTAAATGTGAGTCATTCGATTTTTGCTGCATGTTGATTAAATTGATAAAAATAACTTAAAAAGGAACGAATGTTCACTAAACTCCTTGCAATGAAAAGCTTTACCGAAGACGATCCATTCTCAATTCTGCTTATATTTTGTACGGTACTTAAATACCGTCTTTCTAAAAATGAGTCAAAATAATATACATATTTTGATCAATATTATAAACAATAAAAATTAATTATATATAATATTTTAAATCCCAATAAAGTTAAGGCTAGATTAAATTAGGAAAAATATTCTTTTTGGTCATGTAAGTTAATCACGGGGTTCATTTTGTTCCCTTAACTTCAAAAAGTTCCATATTGGTCCCTTAACTATTCAAAATATGTCATTTTTGTCATATTAGCAACAGAAAAACTCAAAAATCGGTCGCTAAATCCGTCGCTAATATGCCAAAAAGGACTAAACTGACACCTTTTGAAGAGTTAAGGGATCAATATGGAACTTTTTGAAGTTAAGGGACCAAAATGAACCCTAAGGTTAACTTACGCGACCAAAAAAAATATTTTACCATTAAATTAATAAGTTTTTCCACTCTAAAAAAAATGTGAATCAAAAATATCATATTCAATATCTGAAAGTATTTAGAAGAGATGATAAAAATCTTTATTAATTTAACTAAGTTCGAATTCAACTCTAACATGCAATAATTTTAAGTTTTCTAATAAATAATTTTAGGAAATTTCTTTATCAACCTCCCAACCTTCTTGGTCACCTCCGGCGAAAATCCCAAAATGCCTCTATATTTCGGAAATGCATTTTCGAAACCACTTTTTTTGAAAAAAGATTGATTTCAGAAGTGCACTTCCGAAAACACTTTATTTTTATGAAAAAAATGTGTTTTCGGAGATGTATTTCCGAAAACACCTTTTTTTTGCAATAAAAAGGTGAATTCGGAGATGCACTTCCGAATTCACCTCCCCTGAAATATTTCGGAAGTACACTTCCGAAATATTGTCTGATACAGAAAACAAAAATCAAGGTGAATCAATTGTATTAATTAAAATTATATAATTACCAAAATTAGATTAAAATTAATTGATTATATAATTGCCTAATAAAAGTAACTGATTAATTTCCAATATTAGATTAAGTGTTCTTTAAAAAAATAAAAAGTTGTATTTAATTATATTTATGTCTGACAATTACTAATTCTTTTAATTTTGGTACTTTAATTCTATACATAAAACTTTAAATTAGTAAAAATAATTAATATTAGTTATTTTCATTTTGATAAAACTTTAAAATATTATTATTTTCTTAATTTAATTGTTTATTTTTTAATCTTCATTTATTTTTTTAAAATATATTTTATCAATGATATGTCATTAAATAATCATTAGAACATATAAATTAATCAGAAATTTTATATATATTTTAATATACTGAATATACAAGTACCGTGAGTATTTTATATACCATTGATAAAACTTTAAAATATTATTATTTTACTAACTTAATTATTTATAACTTTAATAAATTTTATTTTTTAACTATTATTAACTATTTAAAAAGTAAATAGTTGAATTATTAAATAAATTATTTATAAAATTGTAACTATTTAACTAAACTATTGAGGTTATCTAAAAATTATTACGTTAATTATAAAATAGCTAAATTATAAATATAAATAGTTTAATAGTTAATTACAAAATATAATTTTAAATTTAATTAAAATTTATTACGTTAATTATAAAATATCTAAAACTAATAAAATTTATTAAAAAATTCAATTAAAATTTTAATTTTAACAATTAAAGCTTAACTCAAATTTATAAATAAATTAATAAAATTTAAGATTTAAATAGTAAATTATTAAACTAATAATAATTTAAATTTGTATTGATGAAATGTCAGAAAAAAATCATTTGAAATACACAAGTGCACCACGTGAAACTTTGCAAAAAAAAAAATTAAAATTAAAATAGTAGCAAATAATTTAGAGGACTCAAAATTTATAATATTTTTAATATACTAAAAATAATAGTTGAGAGATTCAAAAGAATAAAGAAACAAAGCATCAAAATGAAAATAAATTATTAATTGATAGAAATAAAATGAACTGAATATGACAGTTTTTAGGTCATTGTAATATAATAAATTCATTCTAATTTTGTGTATCATTATTAATTCAATATAACAAATTTCCAAAATTATTAAAATATCTTTTTTTATTCTAAAATATTCCATTTGTAAGATGTTTTATTTGATCGGTCCAAAATTTGAAATAGTTGTTCCCTATAATTAAAATCGATATATTTGTCATAAGAAACATTATTGTCAATTTATTAACTAATAAATAGTATAAATCTTTGAAGATCTTAGTTTTAAACCACCATTTCAAAATAATTCTATACTTCAAAACTTCTGCGTTTTTCGGAAGTGTACTTCCGAAATCCCAAAAAATGGGATTTCGGAAATGCATTTCCGAATTCTGGGAAAATTTGGAAAAAAAATTATTTCGGAAATGTATTCCCGAAGTAGGGGTATTTAGGGATTTTCGCTAGGGATCAGCCCCATAGGGAGGTGAAGAAAGAAATTCTCATAATTTTATTATCTATTGGGGTCATCCTCACTCTCAAGGATTAGTCACTTGCACTCAGATAATACTAAATTTATATAATAGAAATATGTTATTCAATTACTGTGATAGGAGAGTATATAGTTTATTACTGAGTTTCTTAGGAATATCATTGCAGCCACACCAAGATGACAATGAAGTGACAAGTGCCAACTCTTTTATATCTATATCCATATTCATGTGACTTTGAGCAGAGGGCTAGGGGGTTCCACTACTTTAATTGCCCCTGCATCAGCTACTTGTCTTGTGGCTCTAGCAAGACACCTCAACTAACAAATTCGTAGCCAAAACGTCACATTTCATTCATTACGTATGTACAAAAATGTGTAGTGCACATTGGATAAGACTTCATATAAATTGTGAATATTAATATAATGCATAAACCTAGGTTTTATTATAACATACAAGGATTGGCTCTCATTGTTTTCAAGTTGTTTCCTTTAGTTAAGAAATGAGGTAGTGAATATTAAGGTATAATTGCATATTGTTAGGGATGGTTTTGTTTTCAAGTCAATATCCTAAGTTGTAAACTAGCTAGAATACATGTATAATAGTACTATATATTGTTGTTATAAGTGGAGAATAACCCTGTCAATTTTTTAGAACAATAAATTCGCACATTCATAATATCGACATTTGTCAGATCGCAATCTCATAGTTCATATAAACACATTTTACTTTTTTATAACTTATGAATCGTAAAATCATGATAGAACGATCGTTGATTTGATGATTACATTAATGCGGAGAATTCCTAATTGTAGTGAATCATCAAACCATGGATTTTGAGGTAAAGGTTTCATATACCAAAGCCAATTATATAAACCTAACACTTGACTATTTACTATAAAGCTAGTAACCATAAAGTATAAAATGTCACCACAATCAATCTCCTATCACATGCTCCATCTAAACCTTTATTTCCATTCAAACAAGAATTTCAACAAATGATGCTTTCATATAAGAAAACCAACAAAATATTCCAAAGTAAAAAAAAAAAAAAAAGTAAATCAAAAGCACTGCATTATCAAACTTTACTATAGTAAAGAACCTAATGAAGTAACAGGTAAGACATTATATTACTTAATCTTACCTACTTTGGTTAACTACTAACAAATTGAATTAAAAATGTTAAAGTGTATAATTGATTATTTGTGACTAAGAATATTGGCATTCATGTTGCCATTATAATACACACGAAACACACATGAAAGAGGATGAAGAACAAAAACAAAGAAGTAAAGAAGTAAGAACAAAACTTTAGAAAAGGGCATTTTTTGATTTCTTCAATGAACCAACCCATTGTGGTCCCAATTTATTATGTGAAGTTGCAATCAACTCTTTAGGTACAAGATTAGAGATCTCAAATTTGGTCCAACCAAATATCTTTGATAAAGAAATTTGGGTCATTGGAAACTTTTAATGCTTTATAAATTTTAAGTATTGTGATAGATTTGTGGTTATAGTTAAAATTATTTTTAAATATATTGTTCGATTTTGATGGAAATATCATTGATGTCTCAATTGAGCGAACACAAGAATTTCTAATAGTTAGTATCCGAATAGATGTATTGTAAAATATCAATTACAACTACAATTAATAATATAAGAGAAAATAAAAATAGAAATCACAAACAACGAACATAATATTTATTTACGATGTCCGATCAAATATGTCAATTTAAGAATACAGAACAGTTGTATTTTTGTATTACGATTCAAGTTAATTAAAATTTTACTGTTACAAACATTATATAGAATTATACGGTCCAAATTATAAATAAAATAAAAAAACATAAATTATGTCGCACTTGCCCTTCCCCAACAATAGTCTTAATGCTAGCTCGGCACTCCGCTCCTCTTAGATAAACAACTTATTTACAATTTATACCACAAATATTTATTTAAATAAGCGCTTATAAATAATATTGCATAATTCAAAATACTTTTTACTTTAAAATGACAGTACTATAAAACCCTTCCAACAAAATTTGCTGTTTCACTATTACTACACTATTATTCCTCTGCCATAAGCTAAAAGACAGAACCACACTTGACTACAAATCAGACAATAACAAAACAATTCAAAGCTACATCTTGTCTTTTTGTTTCCTCTATCATAGGAAAAATAAAATTTCATACATGTTCCTTTTTCACAATCACAAGATTTAATAAAATCCGTACAAGAATCACATTATAGTGATTTTGTCCATTAACTATCTCTTCCTATTATTGTATCCTCATTTTTTTCACATTAATTTTTTAACTGTTCTTTGATGGACCAGAAGAATTAAATGTTGTTATCTTCTTCTCTTTTTTTTTTTTTTGAGTACTTGAGCATTTATGATTAAATTTTCCTTCTTTTGAAATGCTTCTCTTGTATCATAGCAGTTGGATCAAGATTTGTTCCATTGGTTTTTTCACTTTCCAAACTTAGAAAATTCTCGTCTAACACATTAACTGGTGTGCCTGAACTTGAGTTTGCATTAAACATTGATTCGTACTCTTCCTTATATATCTCTTGTATTACATTATAGCACTGCATCACACTTTCCTGCAGTAAATAAAAAGACTCTATTATCCATACAATTGAATAATAATAATAATAATGATAATAATAATAATAATAATAATAATAATAATAATAATAATAATAGTAATAATAATAATAATAATAATAATGATAGGAAAAAAAGGATATGCACTGACAGGGTAAAATAGTTTTACAATGTTAACCAATGATGATCATGAATCAGGACAAGTCAGACTGAAAATTTTAAAAAATTTGTATGACATGACAAAACGTTATATTCTAATTGGATGACAGTGTAAAACTTTTTTACACTGTCTGTGCATAACCATTAAACTCATAATGATATACATATATAAAAATAATAAATAGGTAATTTTATCATTTGTGTTTGCTGTCAACTCAATCGTCACGTCTGTCTTTGAGGGCGCGCTAGAGCACATGGGTCAAAATTTGTCACAGTTAAAGAATGGTTAAACAAGGGTTCATAAAATTTTTGTCGCGGTTTAAGGCGTCTATTTGCTTTGTCATGATTAAACTGCGACTCGTTTTTATAGAGCCTCTAAAAATTTTGAGACAACTCTAGCAATCGTGATATTAATAGCCTTTTGATCAAGATCGTGCAGTGAAAATACAAGCTCAATATTTTGAATTATAATTTTTTTAATATTGTTTGATCTTGATCAAATAATCAAATAGGTATTAAAAAATTGTTTTAATATGATATAAAAAAATTAGAAAAGAAAATAATGAAAGAATCTTTACTTTATTTACATATGAAGAATTGGATATTGTTCCCAAGAAGCATGGATATTGAAAAGGAAACAATTCATGTGAAGCATAAAGAAGAGATGAAGCAGCAACTATAGATGGCTTGAATTCCAAAACCTTTACATCTGAAAAATAAAAAATAAAAAAATATAAATTCAAATATCAATCACATTAATTAATTTTTTTAATTAATAAATTTACCTTTTTGTGACTTGAATATAATTTGAGAAGCTCTATCTTTGAGAACCTTCAATGTTATATCATCAAGATTAAACAAATTGGTGAAGTAAGGAATGAAAGAGAATGGAGTAATAGAACGCATTCTCCATTGTAATGCTCCTAACACAAGTGCTTCCATTCTCTTTATTGTTTGTGTCTCAAAAATGAAACCACCATCATCATGATTCAGAAGACCCTATTATAAAATAAAAACATTGGTTTAAAATTAAAATTTGCATTAATTTTTAACATATAACGTAAAGTTTTTTTTTTTTTACCTGAACATCAGTGGCAGAGTATTCTGTTTTCAACATTTTTACTGCTAGTGAAAAACATGTTACTGCAACAAGTTTGTTGGCCCATGGTTTTGGCTGCTGTTACATGTATATATGTCCATTGTAATTTAGATCTCAAATTTTTTTTATTCATGATTAATAAAAGTATTAAATTCAATAATGTTGTTTAATGAAGTGTTTGATTTTTTTTCTTACCAAAATTCCTTGGTTAGCTAGAAAGCGATCCAAATAGTTGATAGCTAGGTAAGTCACAAACGAATCAAAGTTGCATGACAACTACATAGAAACAATTAACCAACATTATTAAATGTTTGGTTTGATATACATAACTCGCCGCAAATCCAAACATCAGAATTGATGTTTGGATTGACAGAAATTTTTTGACAGAATCAAACTGATATTTTGATTCTGCCGAACTTTAAAAAATAAAATATGTTGGTTAATTACCTGTGAGATCAGAGAGATGAAATCAGTTCTAAGTGAGGTATCAAACTCATTTGATTTGAGGCTTTGAAAGTAACTTGGTGGAGGGATATGGTCAGATTCAATGAGGAAAAGGGAAGAAACACATTGAGAATTAGGAAGGTCATGAAAGTTTTCTAGAGGGTTTTCAAGGTTGAACTCCATGGATGTAGAGATTTGGTTAGTGATGGTGAGAAAGAAGGAAGATATTAAGCATTGTTAAAGGGAGAGAAAAGAAGTGATAGGGAAAAGGCAATGAGTGAGTTTTCAGATGAAAGCTATGGAAGGGGTTGAATTGTTTTTGCTTTGCTACCACTAGTTGCTAGCTACTCATAAGTATAATGTCTTGGCACGAAACACTATGTCTCTATTTTCTTTCCTTTTGTCTCTAATTGGTGAATAAAATATGGGATATTTATAGGAGGTAGTTGTGATAAGTGTTGCATTGCACTTTATGAGATAAGAGGATGTACCTAATGCTATGGTGTACTAGTTTTGCTTCATGTATCTTCCTCTCTTTTTTTCTTTAAATATAAGCATTTATTTAATAAAAAAATATTTTTAAATATAAGTTCTTTTTCACATTATAAGATACATTTATTTTAACTTTTAAAAGTAAATTCCTAAATAATATTACAAAGTAATTTTGGATATGTAAAATTAAAATTAATTACTATTGAAACAAAGTATTTTAGATATAATTATACATATAATAGACACACTAATTACATTATTAATTTTTCTTGATGAAAATAAATATTATAATATTTTTTTTTAAGTGACATCAAATTCATTGACCACTACTTCTACGAGATATTATCATCTTTGAGTGTGAGAATTTATTACGGTTTAGTTCTTTGAAAAAGGCATTTTCTTAGATTGAAGATTGTAAGTATTGTTTATAAAATATTTTTGATGTCGATTCTCAATCAGTGTGGAATTCAAAGGTGTATCAGAACAGTTGCACCTCAATTAAGGCTAAGAGGCTAAAGGATCCGAACCTCGAACATGCGGCTGGTTCAACCCTTCCTTTTACACCAATATTCTGACCGACCTAAAGTGTGCTGACCATTATGTTTACTAGGAATTGACTGCTTTGGTGTGGGAATTCATCACGATTTTGTTCTTTAGAAAAGGTTTCTCGTTTGATTAAGGATTGTATGTGTTGTACATAAACTACCATGGGCCTCGATTCTCAAGAAATATAAAACTTTAAGGTGTACTATGATAATTTCTCCCTAGTTAAAGCTAATGGTTTAAAGGGTTTGAACCTCGAGCGAGGTCGGTGGTTAAACCTTTCCTTGTAAAGTCAATGTCCAGACCGACCTAAAGTTTGCTAACTAGTGTGTCTATGAGGTATTTTCCACTTACTATATTGTATCGGAATAGAAATAAATGTAAGGTTAAAGATGAACAACACAATAAGATATTTTGTGTGGGGCTATTATTCTCTTGCAATAAGAGGAAGTACTTACAAATGCTTACTCCCTCCGGCCATAATTATAAGCAAATATTCTCATTTTAGGTTCATTGAATAATGAATGTATCTGGTCTTTTATGTAGACCAGATACATTCATGACCCAATGAACCTAAAAAGAGAATCTTTGCTTATAATTATGGTCGGAGGGAGTAGCATTCTAACATTTAAGTAAATATATATATATATATATATATATATATATATATATATATATATATATGAGGAGCAACTTTTTCTATTATGAGTGAAAAGAATACTTGAGTGTGTTAGAAAGTCACGCATATCTATAAAAGACATTTATAATTGTCCCTAATTTATTTGACGTGAATTGCGGATGATCGTTAGATATAGATCAACTATTGAGATGGAAGAGAGACTATGCTCATGTGATGTCTCAGTGAATAAGGGTCCACGTGTAAGTTAATGATTAGCGCGCCAAGATTTAATTTGGCTTATCGATTGGGCCAGTCTTCATAGGCCATTGGTAATCCTAAAATAGATGCCCACACCTCAGTCTTTAGTATTAACTTTGAAGCGAGGATTGGGCCAGTATTTGTGAACCTTCAAAGGAATATGTTCATTGATAATATGTCTTGTGGTGGTGTTGAGTCGAAGTAGTTTTCATAAGGAATATGGCCATTAAATGCACATCACATGGACAAAATGTTAATGCATTTATAGCCTCCACGTGCCCTCATGTGCGTAAGATGAAGGTGGCGCGCCTAGGCCCAATTGAGTGCACTATAATGCAATTACGGATTCAAGAATTTGTTTGAAGTGTTGAATATGCACCTTGTCCTTCTAGTGAATCACAATCATTGATATAGATTTTCATTGTACCTATAAAGCTGGAACATGGAATTTTATTTCTTTTTTTTCTACTTTTCCTTTCTCAAATGTAATTACATATAGATAGAGAAATAGAGAGAGACGGGGGAGAGAGAAATAGAGAGAGAGAGAGAGAGAGAGAGAGAGATATTCGAGGTTTAGTCACTTTTGTGATGCTGAGGTGGCCAGGAAATAACAAAGGAAGGAAATTTTTTGTAAAGAGTGATTCCATATTCTTTCTTGTTGTTTATCTTCCTATTTTCTTATTATTTTTCGTGATCTAGTACATGCCATTCCTTCTTGAAGACGCTATGGATAAATTAGACATGATAATGTCCATGATAAAAAAAAATTTGGATCTCTTAACGCTTGTGAATCGCCTTCCACAAGAGCATCCCTTTGTATAGCTCTAGAGTGATTGAGTTGCAATCCTGTCCTAATTTTCTTCAACACGAATGAGCCTCGCGTTTTGTTTGTTCAAGAGGTTGAAATTGTTCAACATAAGTTCATTTACATTGGGAGCTCCTAAAAGATCTTTGAGATGTTGGAGAAGATGAAATAGTGAGGGGTCCAAAGCATGAGGTTGTAAAGATGAAATGCTAGGTTGTGGTGGAAGGAGCGAATAATGAGATGGAGGAATCTAGATCTGGTGTGGAAGAATTGGATATTTTCATGAATTAGTGATTGAGGAATCATGGAAGAAGCCTAAGGATCTTCATTGACTGCAAAAAGAACTAGTTATGCGTTGTCTTGAACAATTTTACAGTTGACCGAAGATTGTGAGTTCTACTTCAATTATAAGCTGCTTTTGAACTGTACATCAGAGATGTAGCCTAAAACCGTTAAGAAAACTGTTGTGATTACTCATGGTTGTAACAAAAACGATTGTGGTGTCGCAACTAAAAAACATGAAATAACGGAAAGAAAATTTGTGAGAATAAGAAGATGAGTCCCACATAAGGTGTAATATTCTATATTGTAACATAAATGAATGTGAGGTTGACGATGAATGTTGTGGTAAGACTAGTGGTGTGGTGGCATGTTTTCAGCTGATAAGAAGGATTCATGCAAAAAATTAGCAATACTCTATTGCTTTAGTTATTATATGAACAAGTTGGAAGATTACAAATGTGAGTGAACAAAATATTTATATACAACTCAATATCTTGTTTTTATAAGTATCAATATTAAAATATAGTACCAAAAACAGAATACTATATTAGTAAAAAAAAAAGACTACTAGGCTCTCTTGATTAATGAGTTAAAGAGATCATGTTTATCCTTAGCTTCATAATAGGCACCGCATTAAATATCAATTAAATTTAAACACACGGGTAAATTAATTGCCATAATAAATATCAAAGCGTGATAGTACTTTGTTTACAGCTGTTCAAACTTTAAATTACCAACCCTATTTTCACACAAACATCAAACATGGGACTATCATCGATAAACCTTAGCCTACTTCTCAGACAGATACCACGTAGCTTTATGCACCAATCAAATCAGTGTAGAGCAATATTGTTGTGACATTATTTGTGGATACCGTACAAAACAAGGAGGTTTTTCCAAAAGTAAACAAATAAAATTGTTCCGGCTTTTTTAAAATTATTTTTTATAGACTATACATTTTTGTTAAGTTTTTTTCGATTTTTTAAATTTCAAATGAAAATTTAATTTAAATATTTTTTCATGTTATTTAAGATATTTTATCATTTTACTATGACATTTTAAATATCACTTAAATTTAAAGTTAATTTGAATCATTTTTTATAAAGAAATATTTTTGAGATATATATTTTTTAAATTATGTGATTTTAAATATGTTTGAATTATTAAATATGAATATTCATATTATTTGTGTTAAAATATAGTGGATGCAGTAGCTCAATTAATAAGTATTAGTTGACTTAAATTAGTGTGATGCATTAATGTAATAAGTCATTGGTATTTACAAATTAATACTCCCTCTGTTTTATATTATAAGTCGTTTTAGACTTTTCACACAGTTTAAGAAAATAATAATTATTGTATGAAAATGAGAAATTATGAAGGTTTTTACAAAATTATCCTTCATTAATGACATATAGAAGATAAATTTATATAATTGAAATGAGAGAGAATAATAAATATTTAAGGATACAATAGGAAAAGTAGCATTAATTATTTATTGAAATTGTAAAGCGACTTATATTTAAATACAATTTTTTTTTTCCAAAACGACTTATAATAAAAAACGGAGGGAGTAAACAAATAAAAATTGGGTCAAATTTTTTTTTTTAATATATAGAGATGAGTTTGAAACAATATATACTGTTTTGTAAATATTTTATAAAAATATAAAAAAGTTAATTTTTTAATCTATAATACAAAAACTCTAAATTGATAAGTTAAAACCACCCTTTTTTTTAAATATACTATACTTCTAATTAATGCAGCGTCTAAACCAAATAATGTCACAATAATCTCCACCTTAATTGAAAATTATATATTAACTAGACAAAATCTGGAAAGAAGAGACCACCAATTAAACAAAAGCACAAACGATTAGAACCATATAAGTAGCTAAAAGCCACAGCCACGTTTGAAATCTAAGTTAAATTTAATCTAAACTTTGATTTTACTCTATGATTCATTTATGTTTTTTAAATTTTTTTTTTTGTCACTTATCTCTCTCCACCAGGCAGGTATATGGCAACATAAGGTTAAACAATATCTAGCAGCATTGCACATGCATAGCTTATATGGTTTATTATTAACGGTTTGAAATAATGAACGGATTGAAAATTCTTATTCAATTATGTGTTTTTCAATTGAATTGTAGATCTTAAACCAATATAACTAACAAATTAAAATGTAGGTTTAGTTCCATCACTCAATATTTCATAATAGAAGAAAAGATAAGTTTTCAAATATTTTTGGGCATGTGTTTGAAATTTTGAACCAAACGTGTGAGTGAAACTAGAAAATGGGTAACAATTAATAAAGATCATGTTTATTCTAGGTTCTTAATAGACACAGCATTAAATATTCATTAAATAGTAGAGAAAATTAATTACCATGATATAATAAATATTAAATAAGTGCAACTGCCACTGTATTGTGATGCTATTCAAACTTTAAATATTCAACCTATTTTCAACCATACATCAAACATGGGACTAGTATCGAAGAATCTTAGCCTACTTCTCCAACAGATACGACGTAGCTTTATGCATCAATCAAATCAGTATAATACAATGTTTGAAGCTACTATTGTTTCTTTTTTCTTTTTGGTTTGTATAAATTTTTAATTAAATATGTTAATGATCTCCTTATATATTTCAATATTGGTTTTTACATGTTTAAAAAAAAAATCTTCGAACAATAATTTTTCATCTAACAATTTTGGTCCTTCAAGTTCATTTTTAACACATTGGAAGTTTACTAGGTGACTTCTTCATAGTTGTCAGTTAAGATTTTATTTAGAACAAAGTTAAAATAGGCTAAGTTAATATATTTTTTGAAAATAGAAAATTAAAAATATGTAAGTGTTTAAGAATCATCTTTCCTAAATCATTGTCTACCATAATTTTGTAAAAATCATCTTCATGAAGTTATCTATTTCATTCTCTTCTTCTCAAAGCTGGAAACTGTGTAAAACAAAGAAATCATCTTCCTCTTCGTTTTAATCATCTTTCATATTTGATAAAATTAATGCATAGTTTGATCTATAATTTGGGCATAGTTTGACCTATAATTTTAGTATAAGTTGACATAATTTTGCAATAGTTAGGGCATAGCTTCTCCTATATAATTTGGACATATTTTATTTCAGTTTGCCTCGACTTGATCTTATAATATGGTTTTAAAATAGACTTGTATAATTGACTTATAAAATATTGCTACAGCACCAAAATATGCCATATAATAGCAATCCATTCAAGCAACAATAACAATCATGAATGATGGTTTACTAATATAACACCAAAATATTGCCATATAATAGTAATTCATTCAAGCAACAATAGTAATAATGAATGATGGTTTACTAATACAACACCAAAACAACAAATTCACTACCACAAATAGTAAATCTCGTAACGAAATTTTCTATTTTATCTCAACCAATTAATCCGTCGACATAAAACCTATTCAAAAGATGTCTTTCTTTAATTTTAATTTTAAATTATTTTTTCCCTTGATCAATGTTACCAATCATGGAGAAATCTGGCATGTTCCCTTTATTTTTACTTTTAAATTAAAATTAAATTACATTTTTCCTCGAACATATTTAAAAATCATGGGGAAATATCCCTAAGGGGACACACTTTGAATCAAAGTACCAACAGTGTTGTTATTTATTCATTTTTAAGTCACTTTTCTCATCGGCCAAGTTTAGCAACCGTTGGAATAAATGGTTTATATTACAAAAAAATATAATGAATGGGTAAAAATTTAAAAGGAAGTACCACAATCTGTTGTTTCCTTTCCGATTTGTTTTTACCATTCACCATTTTAGTTTTGGGTTGCAATATTTTGTTATCTTGAAATTTTTGACATTGAAGAGTGATGTTAAGGTTCAAACATATTGTCAATTTGATAAAGTGAAACTTAATATTAATCTTCAAACAAAAATCTTCAAGATTTTATTTTAGCATCTTCAAAGTCAGTGATACAAAAAACAACAAAACAATAACAAATTACGTTTTTTAGTTTGATTTATGAAAGAAATTATGTTTTTGACTTTTGTTTATGGGATAAATAAAGTTTTGGAGGTAGAATGAGCTAGGTTTAGGGAAAAAGGTGAATAAACATAGAGGTTTTATAGACAAAGTTGGCTAACTTTTCCTCAAGGATGGTTAAATGAATCAAGGTAAAAGGTGTTAGATGATAGACGACAATCTACAGGTGGGGGGAAAAGATCGCTAGTGAAATTTTCTTATTTAATAACTATTTAAAAAATTGTTTAACTATGGCAAGCGTAAGCAATTCCGAATTGACAATCGTCTATCCCGAGTTGCTATTGAAAGGATCAGATATGCGTTTAAACCGTAACAAACGTGTTCGATTGATGAGAAAATTTACCAATATATTTTCAACAATAAGGTTTTAATAAAATCACACAATGATAATTAATTTCCAATGAAATATTCAACAAAAACTTGACTTAAGAAATTTTTCGATCACTTGTTGTGCAATCAGTTCTAATCAGATTTTTCTTTGATTTTGTTGATATATAAACCAATTTCAATATTATAGATTATAATCAACTCAACAACAATAGTTTTAAATAATGTTAATAAAGAAATAATCTCAATGTAATGATTGCATAATCAATGGATTCACAATTTGCAATAAAAGTAAAAGAGCGAGAAAGGTAGAGAGAGGGAGGGAGGGAGGGAGGGAGAGAGAGATTATTATTTGTTTTGGCATTTCCCTAATCGGCCTCACTATGGGTACGTCTTCCCCTATTTTTAAATGAAATTGAGATAATGAATTTAACCTTTGCAAATTGTTGTTTACAAGAGATAAATAGAAATCCAACCTTCTAAACCATATGTTTAGTGTTCATCATATCTTCTTCTCTTTCCTTGATCTTGAGCTCAACCAAGTAATTAAATACTTCCAATTTGATCCTCTATTTACCGCTACTCCTACGATAAAACCCTTTTCTTCTAAGCTTTCACTCGGCTGAATCCAAATTGCGAACTATTGTGACTTAAAACTTCTAATTGATCCTCTAGTTACCGCTAGTCCTTTGATATGAACGTCTTTCTTCGAAGCTTTTACTCTGTTGGATCCATATTGCAAAATCTTGTGCAAAACTCCCCAAATCAATCATTGATCTTGGAGGAAACCTAATTGTAACCCCCAAAGAATTTCTAACCCAATTAATTACAACAAACATAATTGGACCTCATCAAACAATCTATTTATCACACAAGAAAAATGATTATGTGTAGTTGTTGTATGCGTGCAATGACAGAGGATGAAGATGATGGAAAAAAAGTCTTTGTATATTTTTGGTTTCAATTTTTTTGAAATTATACATGAATGTGTATATGTGTGTAAAAGAAGTAACAAAAAAAACCAGGCTGTAAAATTAAATATTTTGGCAATTTTAAGCAGTGGGAGTCGACACATTTGAGGTGGGAATCGCCTTATAGGAGATGGGGAGTTGGCCCATGCTTCCTGGTAGTCGACTCCAAGAGAGAAAAAATTGAGGAAAAAGGCTACTGAAGGAGACGACCCATATCACAAGGGAGTCGACCCATTCATGATGTGTGTCAACTCATAACGCCTATGTATCGATTCATTAGAGGCAGAGATTTTTTATACAAAAATGCTTTAAGTGGGAGTTAACCTACAGCTCGAGGGAGTCGAACCATTCATGTTGTGTTTCGACTCCAAATGCTAATGTATCGACTCCTAAGCAGCAGAAAATATTGTTTTCATTTTTCATTAGAGGGAGTCAACTCCTAACATGGATGTGTCGACTTCAAACATAGTTTTTCATGAAATATCATATTTTTTACTTATCCAAATGCTTTTGACTCGTTTTATAAGTGTCTTAAGATGAAATTGCATACCTTGACATAGAGAGAAAATGTTCAATGTACAAACACTAAATACTACCTAGTTTTGACATCTTTCAAAACATCTAAGAGAATAGTGCATTCACATACTCCCCATTTTTTATGATGGCAAAACGCACGACGTATTTGTAGTCTTCGATCATATCTCCCCCTGAATATGTTCATCCCCCTTTAATATTTGGAAACAAGACTTTGTTGTTTGTTCTTTGCATAGCTTCTCCCCTTTTGACAACATCGAAAAGAGAAAAAACCACAAAACATAAGAAGCATCAAGTAAAATACACAACCACATGTATACCATTCATAGGCGTTGCAAAGATAAATGGATCAACAATAATAGAACTCATATAGAATGACGTTAAAGTGAAAATGCATAAATATAAATAAACAACAATGCACAAACATGAAAAATGTTGTTTTTCATGCAAGAGAGATAAATGACACGTTGAATCATAATATCATAAGAATTAATTCAAATGTGAAAAATTTATATCATGGAATACATATGATGATGAAATACAAAAGATTTAAAAAATGATGTCACTATAAACTTATAGATTGAAAACACTCATAGGTTAACAATAAAATTTTTGAACATGAAGAGTCATGTTATTACATCATACATCAAATATATCACAAAATTTTGGAACATAAACGCGCAATCAATTTACAAGAAATATAGATAAGAAATGCAAGAAAAGAATTTACAAATAAACAAATAAGTGAAATAATGTTACCTCATAGGATCAGAAACGAAATATACGCTCACATGAAATAGAAATTTTAAACGGATGTTAAAAAAATTATAGAGAGAGTGCACACATCAAAATATTGAGGCAAAATTTGAGATATCAAGAATACCTAATTCTTGACGAATACTGAAAAACGTCTCAGTTGCAAGAGGTTTTGTGAAAATATCGGCAATTTGATTTTTATTGTCAACATGCTAAAAGACGACGTCCCTTTTTTCAACAAGAATGCATATGAATTGGTGACGTAGCACTAGTATTATCGCACATTATCGAAATATGTTGAAGTTTAATGGCGAAATCAAGTCATTATTGTTTAAGCCATAAAATCTGAGCACAACAACTACCCGCTGCGATGTATTCCACCTCAGCAGTAGACAAGGAAACAAAGACTTACTTCTTCCTATGCAAACTAACTAAAGAATTTGAAAATAAGTGGCAAGTTCCACTAGTGCTCTTCCTATCCAATTTGCAACCGAAAAAATCAAAATCAGAGTAACCAACGAATTTACAATCGTATCCTTTGGGAAACCAAAGCCTATACTTAGAGGTACCATGAAGGTATCTAAGGATGTTGTTTACAACTTTTAAATTGGATTCCTTATGAGCCGATTGATATCGAGCGCATAATGGACACATTAAACATAATGTCAGGCCTAGGTGCAGTAAGATATAAGAGAGATCCAATCATACCTCTATATCTTTTCACGTCAACATCCTTACCATTTTCATATTTGTCTAAGTTTCCGTTTATGGGCATTGAAGTGTCAATTGAGTTTACATCTTCCATTCTAAAGCGTTTAAACAACTCTTGGTAGTACTTTTTTGACACAAAAACATCCCTTCTTTGATCTGATTGATTTGAAGTCCGAGAAAGTAATTCATCTCTCCTATTAGACTCATTTCGAATTCGCCATGCATTATCTTTAAAACTCTTTGACTAACTGGATGTTAGTAGAATCAAATATGATGTCATCAACATAAGTTTGAACAAGTAGATTATGTTGTCCTTGACCTTTAATGGAAAATATTATATCAACCTTCCCTCTAGAATATCCTTGATCAAGTAAGAACTTACTAAGTCGCTCATACTAAGCCCTAGGGGCTTGTTTGAGACCATACAAACCTCTTTTTAGTTTAAAGACATGGTTAGGATACTCATGATTTTCAAAATTTGGAGGTTGTGAAACATACAATTCTTCACTTATATAACCATTAAGAAAAGAACTTTTCACGTTTACTTGAAATAATTTGAAATCTTTGGAGCATGCAAATGCTAGTAAAAAGAGTATAGCCTCGACGTGGGAAACCAGAGCATAAGTTTCCTCATAGTTTAATTCCTCCTCTTAGTTATATCCTTAAGCCACTAGCCGAACTCTGTTCCTTGTTATCACTCTGCTTTTGTCCAATTTATTTCTAAAAACTCTCTTAGTGCTTATTACTCGATGAACCCGTGAAGGTGGAACAAGGTCCCGCACATCATTTCTTTTAAATTGACTTAATAGAGGTAATACTCTTCTCCTTTATCCAATTATGTCTCTTATAATAATTCATCTCCCCAAAAAAAAATAACTTAAAAGTATCCTCCACTTCCGAACCTACTGCATATGAATATGACATCACTGACATGAATTGAACAGAAGTCATCTTTAATGAACTTCAATTTCTCAATGATACTCATGCATGTAAATTAACTACCCTCCCCTTAACAAGAAGACCATATGGAGCAAATAGGTTTTTAAGTTAAAATTTCCGACTAATGATTCCATAGAAAGGTATAAGGAACACCTTGTTGCCAAAGGTTTCACCCAAGGGTTGTATAACCATGAAACAATTAGTCCAATCATTGAGATTACTAACATTACACTTATTCTCTTTATTGCTTCATCTTTAAATTAATTTTTTTTACATCAACTAGATATCAATATCTCCTTTTTACATGAGTTAGGTATTCATACCTCATTTTTACATCAGCTAAATATCAATACCTTTTTTGGTACAAAACTTTGATAGAGAAGCAAGTTTTGGAGTTTTGAAGCGAATGTTTTCATCACCGGAAGTCAAATTCTAACCTGAGATTCATGTATTGTCAATTTATTCTTACAATTATGATTACTATCACTATGAGTAGCTAAATTTATATTGATTAGAGCTTGCTAGATGAACTTGTTTGAACCTATTGGATCATATGTTTGTGTGTAATAGTATTAGAATTTTTATTAATTCAACATCGTTATTCAATTAAATTCTTGTTTATTGCTTTAGATGCGTTGACAAAATGATATATTGAACCTGTAATTGTATCGATTATTGACCATAACTATATGAGTCTAATTGAAATTAACTGTTGAACTTAGTAATTGATTAGGAATAAAAAATTATAAGTTGTGAGTTAAAGATTAATGTATAGAATATTACATGTTTTAACTATCCAACGGACCTAAAGGATTATGAAGTTGTAATGTAGAATAGTAAATTATACACTAAGGAATTGAATATAACGACTCGTAATAATAGCTGAGAAATCACTTAGAACAAATAGACACCAACACCAATAGCGGCATATAAGGGATTCGAAACAAGACCTGGTCGCATTTAATCTGATCAAGTTCTAACAATTTATTTACGTTTTATTCTATCAAAAATCAGTCTTAAAAATCCTCAATTACTTTCAATAGCATGCAAATCGTCTTGTTAAAATGATTTCTATAACATTTAGAACACTTACTAAAATCTATCTTACCATATTCGATATAACATGGCCTAATCCCTTCTACTATTTGAATTGCATAATAATAATAATAATAATAATAATAATAATAATAATAATAATAATAATAATAATAATAATAATAATAATAATAATAATAATAATCCTAATTTATCTCCATTATTGGTGTTATTTCCATCCAGAAAGCAATAAAAACATATGCTATACATTATCGGACGCCACTAGGTGTTGGGTATACTAGTATTTCTCTTCTTTTAACACACCATTTTTCCTGGAATGCGACGCCATCAAGTCCCAAACTCTACCCTATAGTTCAAAAAGATCATATAGACATCACATCACTATTATGTCTCTCCGATCAATTGCTCTTACTTTAGCAACCGATTCATTAAAAAAACTTTGTGCTTTGTCACTTTAGGGCTTGACCTCCTGAAACCCACATGGTGGCTGGGCACTCACCTCTCACTTTGAGAGGGACAACAATAATATACAATGATAAAAGTCGTAAAACAGATCAAAGCTTTATTCATATATAGCCAGATATGAATCAACAACAGACAATTATGAAACATCTCTACCACATGAAAAAAAATTACAACTCCATCTAGTGGTTGGGAATTAAGTCTCTCAACTCTTGGCAACCTTTTGTCCTTGCAATACATTCACACATATAGCTTGAGTTTGATTCTATGGTGAAAAAAAATTTTAACTGAATTGATTTTATAAAAATGATTTCAATAAAAAATGAATTGAATAAACAACCATTTATGTTTAAATATATTTATTTAAAAATAATTTAAACAATAAATTTCAATATAAAATTATGTTTAAACTAAAAAATAAAAAAATAAAAATTTTAATTCGTATCAATTCTAAATATTAAATGAGGTTAATTGTTATACACTGTCAGTGTAAAATACTTTACACGGTCGACGCATCGCAATCACTCATTGTTATTACTTTATATACATTTAAAATAAAAGTCAACAACTTACAAAAATCTAACGGCTATGGTTAACTGACAGTGTAAAATATCTTTACACTGTCAGTGCATGAGTATTATTCTCATATTAAATTAGTCTTATTAGATTATTAGAATTTCAAAATAAATTTTAGGCATTCCAAAGAATTATAAAAATTTCAAACGTTAAACCGAACATAAATTTAAAATATTTAACTAACTTTTTTTTATTTAAAACTTTTTATTTATAAATATTAACAAATTATTTATATTAATTAATAAATTTGTCAAAAAGTTCAATTTAAAAATTAAGGAATGTATCTTGTTTTTGTTAAAATTTGAGATGGAAATGTATTTAATTTTAATATTAATTAGACGTTATAGTTCAAAAAAATAATTAATTTTATATTAAAATATATTCATTTTAGAATAATATTTTAAAATGTCATAATTGTTATGGTTAAAAAGGTGAGAGAGTAATAAAAAAAAAGAAACTTATATGATATTTATATGTAGGGTTCATGACCAATATATAGGTCAAAAAGGAACATGTAATTGATTGAGGTTAATTTTCATTTATGCTGCTTGTTGTGGGACATGTGTCCTTAACATATGTGGGAAAAGGTAGCAGGCTAGCAGGGAGACATTAGGATCATGTCTCACTCGTTTAAGTCAAGGTGAAAAAAGAATACTAATGAAAGTAAGAAAAAGAAGTTTGGATGGAGAGCAAATTCTATAGAGATATCAACCAACTCGGAGCAACAAAAACTCGCTTATACAATAACAAGGTACACAAAAATAAGACATACTTATACACACTACTAAAAATATGACATTTGGTTAAAGGATTTTACATCAGGTTTTAAAATATATGATGTTAAAAATATTCGTCAAAGGATTTTACATCAGACATTAATTTCCAATGATATGAAAAATATATGATTTAGAAAAAAATAATTTTGTTATAAGGATTTCACATCGGGTCTAGATTTGCCCCAATGTAAAAAGTATACTGCTGAAAAAAAAGTATAACACGGTGGTAGTATTGTAAATAAAGTGAAATTTTTGTTATAACAGGCCTTTACATCAGTTCATATCCCTAACCGATGTAACAGTCACAGTCACGTGAGCCTTTACATCAGTCCAAGTCCCCAACCGATGTGAGAGCCAATTTTCTTTTGTCACATAAACCCATCGTTTCCAAACCCATTTTCTTGTAAACGACCTTCAAACCCTTTTTCTCTCGCCATCACCAAACTGCTTTCGCCATTTTCTCTGGCCGTCACCTCCGTCCAAGCTCTTCAACCCAACCTTCAAAGCACTATTTTCACTTGTCCAAATCATCCCTATGAACTCTCACATATCCCCTAAGACCTTATCACCAAAACCCGTTTCCAAACAACCCCTGCTTCGCATCCGTCGCCGCCTTTTGATTCTTCAAACATCGTCCGTCTCCCTCGCTGATGTCGACAGTGATGCTTCATCAATGTCTTCGATGTTTGAGCGGTGTTTTGCAGCGTTGTCTTCTCCTTCTATTTCGTGTAATGTTAATCCGGTTATGAAAGGAGGGAAGTACGATGCGTTCGGGGGTGTTACGCTTGAGTAATCGCAAGTTGAGTTGTCGCAACAGCAGATGAATAAGTCCTCCCCTGAGGTTTGTGACATTGAATTAGGGTTTTTGTTTTTCTGTTGTTTGTTTAGTTCTGGTTATTCATGGTTGGATTTGAATTGGGGAAATTAGTTGAATACTTGAATTGGCAGAATGTTTATTTGAAATTTGAATTAGTTATTGTACTTTAATGGTTTGGGAAATTAACATAGTGATAATACTGAAGTGAAGGAAGATTATGGGAGTTAAATTGTGGAGAATTAATTTCAAAATTGAATTATCTTCTTAAGTGGTGGTCTTTTATTGTTTGTTTTTTTCTCTCTTTCTCGTTCAATCATATTGTTTCCATCAGTAGTGATGAAGAAGTGTGTTTGAAAAAAATCTGTGTTTGTATACACGTGCAAATGTATACATGCTTGTACTCAAGTTATAGATGATGTGTTGTGTTGTGACGATGCAAAATATGCAAAACACAACAAATGTTCGATAAAGTGTTTGGATTTTAGTTTGTTGATTGTTCAATTGGGTTGTTAAGTTCATTGCCATATTCGTGGTTTTGAAGGGCCTATTTTGGGTTTTGTAATTGGAATTAGCATAACGAACTTGTTTTATATCTATTTATGATAGTATTTATTTTTCTCTGTTTAATTTAGTGATATATGTAAGCTTGCTTTTTAGTGGATTGTATCATCTATGTCCTATGTCCTGTGGTTTCTGTGTTTGAATGTTGAGCGAAGGGATTATCCTATGGTTTTATATGGATAAAGTCAATTTTGTTTGGTTATGGAAAGGAAAGAGAAACAAAACAAGGGAAATAAACTGAAATTCAGTCTGAGATTTTTTCTGTCAAATTGATATATACAGTGATGCACAGTAGCTTCAAATTTGACCATAAGTGTTACAGTTATTTCATGTTCGGTGGAATATTCTTCTACTGCAATTATTTGTGAATCAAGTAGATATTACAATGGACAAAGAATATTGTACTCATTTATATATTATATAATTCATATAGTTACTCATTTACATTTCTAACTAAATATTATAATATAAGATTCATATACTTTAGAAATTTCGATTTGCGGTTCTATATATATAAAAGATTCATGTAGTTTAGAAATTTTGAATATGCTACCTATTTGGTTTCTATATATATTATATAAAAGATTCATATATGTTTTTTATATATAGTTTAGAAATTTTGATAATGCTACCTGTATAGTTTGTATTCTGCTACCTATTTAACCTATTTAGTGTTTTTTTATAATGTTTTTATAAATTCAACGATCTTTGTTGACAATTGTGTTTTGTACTGTTGCGTAGAAGATACTTTGGCGCCATTAGGTCGTTGGCTCAGTTCCGCCTCACCGGTGCTCAGAAGGATTTCATCGTCATGGGTTCAGATTCCGGTATATTTTTTCTTTATTATTTTTTTATTACTTATTCCTTATTTATGGGTTTTATTACTTATCTCAACATATTTCATTGTTATTATTTATTTCTTACTCCAGGGTTCATGGTTTTCACCTAGTGAGTGTTACTTTATGCCCCTTCCTTCAAAAAACTTATTTGTTTATCTGCCTCTATAATGTGTGTTGATTTCTCTTGCAGCATGAGTATGGTGATACCACAAATGAGTGTATCTCAACAGGTAATGAAGACCTTGGTTTCCATTTTTTTTGTATTTTTTTTTGCTATGGTTTAATTTGATAAAATATAGGGTTGTTTGCTGCTTGAATCTCTTATCTAGGACCACATTTTAATCCCAACAAGTTGGCACATGGTGCTCCTGAAGATGAAATCCGTCATGTGGATGACCTGGGAAACATAGTTGCTAATGCTGAAGGTAATGCTTCTCTCCTTTCCTCTGCTTTGAAAAGCTTTCTGGATCTTCTAATCTTCTTATGTATCATTTTTCAATTTTGGGGAATATGGTAGGTGACAGTTGTTCTTTTGATAAATATTTCAAACCATGGTTCTTGTGCCTGTGGTTCCTTGTTGAAAGTAGCTAACCTTATTCTTTGACAAAATCATGTAGATACACATAGTTGCTAATGCTGAAGGTAATACTTCTCTCCTTTCCTCTGCTTTGAAAAGCTTTCTGGATCTTCTAATCTTCTTATGTATCATTTTTCAATTTTGGGAAATATGGTAGGTGACAGTTGTTCTTTTGATAAATATTTCAAACCATGGTTCTTGTGCCAGTGGTTCCTTGTTGAAAGTAGCTAACATTATTATTTGACAAAATCATGCAGATACACATAGTTGCTAATGCTGAAGGTAATACTTCTCTCCTTTCCTCTGCTTTGAAAAGCTTTCTGGATCTTCTACTCTTCTTATGTATCATTTTTCAATTTTGGGAAATATGGTAGGTGACTGTTGTTCTTTTGGTAAATATTTCAAACCATGGTTCTTGTGCCTGTGGTTCCTTGTTGAAAGTAGCTAACCTTATTCTTTGACAAAATCATGCAGATACCACTCACTGGCCCCAATTCAGTCGTTGGGAGAGCCTTAGTGGTTCACGAGCTTGAAGATGACCTTGAAAAGGGTTAGTTCGTTTATTTTAAACATTTCTTCATATTTTCCTTATGATTTGTGCTATAGATGAAAATACTGTATAATGGGTTTACAAAAAATAATGAAGTAAACTGATGAAATTTTATTGATAGACCATGAAGGAAATACTGAAGTTGGTGCACGTAAGTACATTTTCTTTTTTTATTACTTTCAATATCTAATGTTTATTTTAAAATTATTCAGGTATATTCATCGTGTATGTATTGATAATTCCACATCTGAAGTGTGATGTAAATTATAATTCTATATTTAATTTTATGATAATTATTCACTAATTATGTCGTTCATTTGTAGACAAGGAAACAACATAACTCTAATAATTGTGGGTACTATGTGATGAAAAATATGTTGGCTATTGTCTCTGCCAATATAACCGAATCTTGGATGCAGGTAATAAAATAACTTTAATTTGTTATTTACTTTGCGTTTTACAACTTAATGTGAATTTTCAAAGAATAACTCTATATTGTTATTTACGTATTGTAGGTATTTGATGATCCTACAGAATTAACACAAGATGATTTGTATGATTTGCGACTCCATTGGGCAAAATGTTTCTTTGAGTTATATAAAGATTAAGCTTTATCTGGTGAGTTATATGGAATTGTTTATATTTCTGATTCGAGCTAGTTTCTTGACTTTGGTGTTGTCTGCTAATGTTAATTAGTGTTATTGTTTATTCTCAGCAAATGTAATTTTGGTGTTGTCTTCAGAAGTTACAACTCATCTTCTCGTGGATGCACGTTGGTATTTCAAGTGTGCTAAAGGACTTAAATGGTTGGATATTTGTTGTTTTGTTATTTTGTAGTAGTCCACCGTGTGTAAACTTTCTTAAAGTTTTGTACACTTGTGTATCCTAGATTAATACTTTTGTAAATTTTGAAGAATATATATATATATATATATATATATATATATATATATATATATATATATATATATATATATATAATATGTCCTATTTGGTGCAATGAAATTATATCCTTCACTGGTTAGAAAAATATGAAAATAGTGACCTAAATGTGGTATGTGTGTTGTTGAAAAATGTGCAAAATAGCGACCTAACTTTAGTCTGTGTGTTGTGAAAAAAATGTGCAAAATAGCGACCTAACTTTAGTCTGTGTGGTATTTGAAAATTACAGATTAAAATAGGAAAAACAACTATTATACGCTTGAAAGCAGAAAACATATTACATCTGGCAAAATAGAAAACCGATGTAAAAACTTATCTATTACATCGGGCAAAGTGGAAAACCGATGTAAAAACTATCTATTACATCGGGCGGACAGGACAACCGATGTAAAATATGGCGTATATATTTTTTAATAAAAAATTGCATTATTTTTCACATCAGACATCTGAATTCAACCGATGTGGTATGTTAATTTTTTACATCAGGTCTTGACCCGATGTAAAATGTCTCTGACTTATTACATCGCCTGGCTTTACATCAGGCCCAGACCCGATGTAAAAAATACTTTTTGCCCGGTGTAAAAAGTACTTTCTGCACTAGTGACAACAACAAGGTACACAAAAATGCTAGAGTAAAAAGGAAACCCTCAATGCAACATGCCACAATGAAAAAAAAAATCTCACCTCTCATGCTTAGAAAGGGGTGTAGCTCTTAATCAACTCAAAAGAGAATCAGAAAGCAACATCAATCAGATCACCATCAACAACCTACCACGGAATGGGCAATCAAACCTCACACTGCTAGTGGTGCTAGTGGCTGATGCAAATGATAGGTTTCTTCCATCATTCAAAGGAGGAACAGGTACTCAGACGACTATCTAGTAAGATATCACTTTCAAGAAGACAAAAATACACTATTCAAACGTTTATTAACTTTCTTGAAAAAGTAAAATCATTCATAGATTTCAAATGGACCAAATTATAACATGTCAAATCAAAATCAAATCTGATTTAAGTTTGACATTCACATATACTATTAAAACTTAATGCTATCGTATTGGCTAACCAACTGAGAGATAATCATTAATTGAGCAATACGATTAATTTCACATCGTTGTGTAGACATAAACATTCTACCTAGAACGATAAGTGATCTATATAACTGATCTCAATAATATATGAGGATAGGATAATTAACTTAATCCCCAACAATCTTATTTTTCGTATATTAAACCTTATTTTCATTCAATGTCACTTTAACTTAGTTATCAAACAAACAAATTTTCAAAATACATTATCTTAAAATCATAAATATGTATCAAACAACTTTTAAATATCGCATCAGTCCCTATGGAGACGATAACACACAAATACTTAATTTTGTTGCAATACTACATTGAACACTAATTTAGTCTGTCCATTCACATGCGTGTGGATAACTTAAGCAAACTTCATTTGAATTCCCAGTTGCTGGCAGAATTCTACCACAATTAAACTGGAGAACTGAATTTCATTATTTGAGACAATTCCCCTCTGGAAATCAAATCTGCAAATGAGACGCTTTCATTAGAAACGACGTACTATCTCTACTGTAATTTTGGAAACAAAATCAGCTTCTATGCATTTTGTGAAGTAGTCCACCGCATGATCAAGAACTTAGCTGACCTAGCGATAATGGAAAGGGACCCAAAATGTCCAAGCCCCATTGATAAAAAGGCCATAGAGATGTGACATAATGGAGAATTTTAGCCAACACATGGCGAATATTGGAGTGCCTCTGACATAAAAAAAAGCATTGACTTGATCATTTCCATGACTTCATATATATCAAGTAATCACAAGATTCATGCAAAATTAATAGAGTTATATGCATGTCTACTCTCAATATGTATGTAAAATATGAGGCTACTCACAATTTATTGGCTATGTTGTGTAATGATTCTGACTTTTAGTCAACATACTTTCATAAAACAAATAAAATCTAAACTTAAGCAAGCAATATTTTCAAGTTCATCTTATCATTTGTAGATAATTACAAAAATAAATTTTGAATGAAGCATTTAAAAAGAACCATTCATCATGAAGTTGGTTTTGATTGGTCATAAACTTGTGTTTCTAAATTCTTATGCATTTGACTATTTAACCATTGAAACATCTGAGATATTTTTCAATTCAACTGTATTTCACAAACAAAATTCAGCAAAATCACAAAATTTTAGATCATCCAAAAAATAGCTCATGCATTCAAATTTGAACATGTTCATGTACTTTAACAAAGTGAACAACATGTTTAAGTTTTTGCCTTTTTGTTTTCACAGTATAAACAAACAAAACTAAATTGTTCAAAAATTTATAGCAAATAAAATGACTAAATGTAAATAGTCATATAAAATGTACAAATATTTTTGGAGTGTAGCAACTTCAATCTTCACTTTCGCTTTCTGTTTCTTCACTCGCTTTTTCACTAGTTTCCTCTTCTTCATTGTCACTCATGTTTGGTGAACCTGCACTCTCCCATTCGGATAAAATGGCCTACCATCAAGCCATTGAATGTGTGTAATGAACTCCTCCAGATTAGGCATTCTATGAATCTAGGAGGTTGCTCGTGTATATGCATTTGTAACATGTTCATGGAAGAAAGCATGGCTATATGACATCCATCATTTACATTCCACTAATTTTTAGAATAGGCACGCAAATTATAATCCATAACATCAAAGTATGGTGTTCCATATTGATGCCCTAAAGATGCAATAGTGAGTGCAACAGATGAATGAGGTGCTCCACAGCTCCGTCCCGATGTTTTGAAATATCGACAAACAAATTTTTCATCTAAGTCCATAATAAAGCGAAGATGATAATGGGCTAGAATATCTAGTTGATGTTTTCAACATTATCTAGGTATCATCCCAGGGATAGCTGGATGAGCTTAGCTTTTGAATAGACGATATCCGTTAGGAGTAAATTAATGGTAAATTCATGTGTTAATATAAGTGAGTTCTTCTCTAAACCAATGCAAAAATGTGATGAATCCATAGGTTTTTATTAAGAATTGAACTGAATAAGTTTAGTTCGTGCGTAAAGCAAATCGAATCACTTGTGGGTGTTATTGTTGCAGGTTTTGAGCTGAATAAGAACTTAAGAAGAACATGAGGAGGAAAGAAAGCTGGAAGTCTCAAAGGCTGAAGAAAAAGATGGAAAGTACAAAGGGCGCGCCGCGAGAGTTCCTAGGCGCGCCGCGAAAATACTTCTGTTTGAGGGACGCGCCGCGCCAGCCCGTTGCCGCGCCGCGGCCTCGGCGTTAAAAGCCCAAAAGTTCTGTTTTAAAGCCCTAGTTTCCAAGTGGTTATATATACTTTGTGGGAGCGAAATTAGGAGAGCTATCTGATTCTGAAGCTGAGAACAACAATTGAAGGTGGATTCTTTACCAATCGAAGACATTCCATTGATGAAGATGAATCCCTCCATTGATTCTTGTATGTTCTTCATGTCTATGGAGAGCTAAATCCCTCTTGTTGAGTCTAAGGTAGTAGTTAACCTATGAATATACATTACCATTGATTAATCCCTGTGAACAATTGTTTGAATTTATTATCAATAAGAAACCTTGCTTTTAATTTACATCATTGTTGAATCTTTGATCGAAAGAAAGGATTTAACTTTTGCCCTAGGTTACTATATTGATTCAATTGCAATTTGCAGAGATGGAATTGTAATTGGGTTTTCATAATTATCGTTCTTAATTACTATTATCGTTATTGTGATTTGGAGAGATCGAATCTCATACCAGTAAAAGTTATCTAATTTGATTTGCAGACATGGAATCTTATTTGAGGATAAGTGAAGATAATGATTCAAAGGATTGTTCTATTGTGAATTAATTGATAATTGTATAGGATTAGGTTGATGAATCCTAAAGACTCAACATCTTTCTTTATTTGTTAACACAAAGTCCTTTACTTGCTTTTATTTTATTATTTGCTTTTGATATTATTATTAGTATAAAACAAACCAAACCAAATTTCTTAACTCAAAATAAACAACTATAGAACGGCAGTGATATTAACCAATCCCTGTGGATACGATATATTACAGAAAATATTTACCCACAAATACTTTCAACAAATTGGCGCCGTTGCCGGGGATTGGTGTCAATATTGCACGCATTGCAATAGTCGTATTATTTTGAGTTATTTACTTAATTTTAGATTTTTTTTGTTTATTTACTTAATTTTAGAATTTTAGTTTAGTCCCTTTATTTTAGAATTTTAGTTTAATTCCGTTATTTTAGATTTTTAGTTTAGTTCCTTTATTTTAGAATTTTAGTTAGTTAGTTTATTTTAGATTTTGTTATTTCAATAATCTTTTAATTTTAATTTTTATTTCTTTTAATTTTATTTTTATTATTATTATTTTTTATCCTGTTATTTCACTTGTTTGCTAGTTTTGTAGAATTTTCTTTGTCGACATGTTCGACCCAAATATAAATGCTGCGATTCATGCTCAAAACGAGATCTTATTTCAACAAATGGAGTATCTCCTTCAAAGTGTGTCACAGTTCACACCCCAAGTTAGTGAGTTTTATGATAGCAGATGGGGCACACCGGAAGATACGATAGAGTATCATATGGCTAACCATGAATATCAACAACAAGCCTTTCAACCTTACACTCAACCGTCGCCACAACAACAAGGAGGACAATCTAAGTTGGAAGAGACCATGAATCAGTTCATACAAATGTCAATGACAAATCAACAACAAGGGCCTTCACACTATAATCAAGGTTATCAAAGTGGACCCTCTGAGTTAGAGGAAACCATGAATCAATTCATGCAATTCTCTTTATCCATTCAACAAAACCGGGAAACGCAAGATGTTCAACTTACCAAATTCTTCACCGAGCAAAACGTAAGGCAAGTCTCAACTTTTCAAAATCCTATGACTTGTGTAGAAACTAGCAATGCTACTTCAATAAAGAGTGCAAAAGTGCTCAATGAGGAAGTTGAAAACAAGGATGTTGAGAAGGAAGATGATAATCGTGCAACGGAAGATGAGGAAGATGAAATTGTTGTAACTGAGGTGAATAAAGAAGTGAAAAAAAGAGATCAATCCAAGAGGAAGAAAGCATGTGACAAGATGGCAAGCAAGGTGATACCGATTCAACACCTCCCATACCCACATGCACCATCAAAGAAAGATAATGCTAGGCAACATGCAAGGTTTATGGACATATTTAAACAACTTCATATAAATATTCCATTTGCCGAAGCGTTGGAGCAAATGCCCAAGTATGCTAAATTCATGAAGAATATAATCACAAAGAAAAAGAAGTACACAGATGAGGAGACCGTGTTGCTTGATGCCCAGTGTAGTGCCATAATCCAAAGAACTACTCCAAGAAAGGAATCTGATCCGGGACGAGTCACTTTGCCATTAAATATTGGAGGTAATTTCACTGGCGATGGGTTAATTGATCTGGGGTCGAGCATCAACCTAATCCCTTTATCCATTGTCAAGAAGCTAGGGAATATTGTGATGAAGCCCACTAGTATGACTTTACAATTGGCCGATAAGTCTATCACTTCACCCTATGGAGTGATTCAGGATCTGCTAATTAAAGTAGACAAATTCTTTTTCCCGGTAGACGTTGTGGTTGTTGACATGGAAGAAGATCATGAGGTACCTGTGATTCTAGGAAGGCCATTCATGAAAACCGCTCGAATGATGATTGATCTGGATGAAGGGATCATGAAAATAAGGGTGCAAGATGAAGAGGTAAAATTTAATCTGTTCAAGGCCAAGAAGCATCTTAAGAACAAGAGTGATATCTTCCAAATTGAAACAACTGAGGGAACAACCAAGGAAGACAAAAATCAACCTCCGAGCTACTTCCAAGTTGGACAAGAGGTACTCCTGTGCAACTCAAAACTAAGACGTCTCTCGGGTAAAGCAACAACAAAATGGTCTGGACCACTGATAGTAAAAGATATATGCGACCACGGTGCCATTATGGTAGAGAATCCACTGACAAAAGAGAGGAGAACCGTTAATGGAAAACGGTTAAAAGATTTCTTCGGGGGAGTGGAGCAACATGCACAATTTTTAGTTCCTTGAAAGCATGAACCGTCGAGCCATGCGACGTTAAACGAAGCACTTTGTGGGAGGTAACCCACACTTTTAATGTTTTGTCTTATTTTGTTTGATTTTATTTCAGGAAATAATCAGGGAACCCGTCTGGTGAAAGCTAGGAGGCAGCAATTGATATTGCGTTACTCTCTGTAAGTCACCCTCTCGGACTTGTTACGAAACATTGAGGTCAATGTTTAGTTCAAGTTTGGGGGGTGGAGCTATGTATTTTTGAATTGGTCAAATTTTCTGTTTTTATTTAATTGTACTCCCTAACAAAGCGAGAATCTCAAGCGAAGTATCAACAAGGAAGCAACATGTATGAAAAGTGGTAGGAAGTGAATGTTCAAAATTTTTCAGTTTCACTTTCTTTTTCAATCAGTAACAAAGCAGGTATGAATTTCAAACTCAAACTCTTAATGTGTGCAATGAAACTTAAGGTGTTAGTAAATACTGTCAGAAGTTCTTTATGGTACATTGTTTGTTGGATCAGCTTAGCCTTAACCATTGTGAGGAAAGATTTCCATTGTTTACTATATGCAGGAAGACCATCAATTATTTTTTACGTGTTCGTATCATGCTAAACCGGTTGTTGCATCGTCTGTGGAAATCTGTGGAAGTGATTTAGGCAATTGTTTGAATTTGAGAGTTCTTTGAGCCGACTCCACCATAAAAAATATCTTCTTCTGTGAGAGTGTGATCCTTTGCTAACCATTCTTTGAGCCTGAGGTCAAGGTAAGCATTATAATATACACCAAGGAAAATATCTGGTGAGTTTTGATCTCAATAAAAAGTTTTGTTCTGGACCATCAACCATAAAATTTGGTGATGTGTTTTCTCTTTGACCTTTTTAGAAAGTAGGGGAGCATTCATATAATCTGAATACAGGTTGATCTCCAAGTTGGGGAGAGTCGCATTCAAAAGAAGAGTAAGTACTTATGGTAATCGGTGAAAGATAAAAGAAGTCGTAGCTTGAAAAAAAAAAAAAGAAGTAACAACGTTTGAATATAAAGATTGTTGAGAAAAAAAAGTGAAAAAGAAGAATCAAGCTACGAATGAATGAAAAAAGATGGACAGGTAAAGGAAGTAGAGTTTTAGAGAAAAAGAAATAAGTTATGAATTGGATGCTTCCCTATATTAGGAACAACCCTTGATTATCTTCTTTTCTTTGAATCTAAACCACATTACAACCATAGAAAGACCTTCTGATTCTCAGATTCCACAAGACTTGATGCGAGCAATTTGGTGAACGTATGATATGGATCGTTGTTGATTTAATTGTTTGGATGAGTGTTTAACCCCTCTTTTATTCATCATACTTCTGGATGAGAGTGATTAGTGCTGATTCAATTACAATTGTGTAGTGTTGTGAACTTCTGGAGGTAAGTTGCTTTCAAAGTTTGTTTCATGTGTATATTCTGAGTTTGCAGGTAGAAGAGGAGTATTTGACTTAGTTGCTAGATTGAACCACTTGAGAAAAACTTTTTGAAAAACTTGTTGCTTGATTGTCGGTAAACTTTGTTGGAGGTAAGTAATTTTGTTTAGGGACAAACAAAACTCTAAGTTGGGGAGAGTTTGTTAGGAGTAAATTAATGGTAAATTCATGTGTTAATATAAGTGAGTTCTTCTCTAAACCAATGCAAAAATGTGATGAATCCATAGGTTTTTATTAAGAATTGAACTGAATAAGTTTAGTTCGTGCGTAAAGCAAATCGAATCACTTGTGGGTGTTATTGTTGCAGGTTTTGAGCTGAATAAGAACTTAAGAAGAACATGAGGAGGAAAGAAAGCTGGAAGTCTCAAAGGCTGGAAGTCTCAACATCTTTCTTTATTTGTTAACACAAAGTCCTTTACTTGCTTTTATTTTATTATTTGCTTTTGATATTATTATTAGTATAAAACAAACCAAACCAAATTTCTTAACTCAAAATAAACAACTATAGAACGGCAGTGATATTAACCAATCCCTGTGGATACGATATATTACAGAAAATATTTACCCACAAATACTTTCAACAATATCCCAAATCTTATCTGAAATAATCCATGATATTTCAATCTCTTGAATTTTTAGGACGAGGTAAGTTAGGTTGTGTGTAAAATTATTGAAGAAGTTTAGGTCCTGGGTTTAATATTATGTTAGATGAAGGCCATCCACATCTGAGTCTCAGTAAAGAAGTTGACCCTCTTGACGCGAATGGGTCTACCATCTCTTCCAAGCTCATATGTTTTCCCCTCAATGCATAACTCTACTTCAAAACTCTCATAGTCCAAGTTTCCTATTGCTACCTCTTTATCAAAAAGATCTAATTTTTCAAGGTTTGTTATGTAGGGATCTTATAGATATTTGTTCATGGCATCCATATTGAATGAGACTATCTGGCTCTTTACCCAAGAGAGTTGGTTTGTTAAGTGCTATCAATAGGTTTGGAATTGGGGAAAATTTTCCTTATGATATCCAAATTAATTTTCTCAAGTGGATGTGCCAAAATCCCCTAACCTCTTTTGTTGATCTCTTCCATAAAATCACAAAACTCTCCTGGATATGCTAGCTGCACTTTTCTCTTTGTTATTATTGGAAGGCTTTCCAATATACCATAAAATGTCTCATGTTTTTGGGATTTTGAATTTTTGATGATCATAGGGTATATGAGACCTTGATGTTCCTATTTTTCAAGCTTATCATTTTCCGCTAATTGCGGGCATTTTCTTTGATGACCGTTATTATTACAAATGAATTATTTGCCAATGGTCTTGGCCTCTATTTATAGAGGTATTAGTAGGCATTTTCTCCTATTGAGGTCATTAGCTCTCCCGTTGAGCCTATTTTTCTTCACCCATAAGGTATGTTAAGCTCATATAAGTGGGCTATGACCGCTTCATTTCACCCAACGAGCAAAATCTTTTCTTCACCCTGAAGTTACTTAGCCAAGTTGTCTTGAAACTGTTGTGTTTCTCCCAACGTGGTGAATACTTCTCCCAAAGAGTATACCTTTCTTTTCCATTAAGTAACTTAGCCAAAAATTCATATGAACCACCCATGCTCATCTAACAAGCCTAAGTCTTTTCCTAGCGAGAATGCCATAGAAAGGATGCTCTATTCTTTGTCTTGTATTTATTGGGCGAGCCCCTGCTTCTCCTAGCCATGCCTTAACTACTCGAATTCTATATTTTGTGATTTTCTTGGATATTTTAAACTTCACTTATGAATGGCATAGTTAAAATATACACACAAATGTTTTATCTCTTTTTTATGTCAAATTGGGGGGGTGGTCAAATGTATTTTTTTTATGTGAAAAAAGTAATTTTGACACTTATCAATGACCTTGTCGTCAACGTATACTTCTAAGGTACACCTTATTTTATCAGAGAACATGGCGTCCATTAACATCTACTAATTGGTGTATGCGTCCTTTAATCCAAAAGGCATAACATTGTAATAGTAATTGTAATTTCTCTAAGATAAAAATCTTCTTAGGCGGTTCCAAGGGACCCTTATTTATCTGATTATAGATAGAATAGGTGTCCATGAAACTCATAGTTTTATACCCTAAGGATCTGTCGGTTAACTTATTAATGTTTGGTAAAATATATGGACTTTTAAGACACTCTGTGTTTAAATTGGTGAAATCTACACACGTTCTCCATTTCTGGGATGATTTACTAACTAGCATTATATTTGCTAGCAAGGTTAGATATTTGATTTTTGTTATAAAGTCCACTTCCTTATATTTTCTTACTTTTTCGTCGATGGCCGCCTGTTTCTTTCCGCCAACTTTGTGCTTTCTCTGGTTGTCGTCTTCATTAAGGGATTAATGGTGACACGATCACATAAAACCCTGGTTTTGATTCCTAGAATATTAGAGGGGGCCTAAGAAAATAGTTCAATGTTCTTCTTGATTAGGGAGATCAGGTCATCTTCCTCTACTTCTGTCATGGAAGTTCTAAGTTTGGTTTTGTGGAATTCTTGGGGGTAGACTGAGACCTCTTTTAAGTATTTTTGTAGGCATGAGCCTCCCCTTCTTAGGATCTATTTTGGGTTCCAAATATAGGGTGTGATAATAACTTTCATAGTCGCCCTTATGCCCGGCCTCAATCTGTCTTTGTAGAATTTGGAAATTTCTTGATCGCCCTAGATCACACCCACACGCTTATTCGGTAGTGGGCTATTCCTGCTCAAATAAAGTGTTGTCAAAAAGGCCCTTAGGATGTTAAAATCAAGTCGTCCAATGATTATGTTGTATGATGATGTGGATTCTACTATGAGTTACTTAGCTTTGATCATTTTGGCTTTCTCCTTTAGTCTGAGCACTAGCATGAGGGTGATGTAACCCTTCACTTGGACCTGTTTACCAAAGAAACCAACCGGATTACCTCTAAAAGATTGTAACTCATCTTGATCTAGCTTTAATTTATCAAATACGTCCTAATGTGGAGTATTTCATGCTAGATTTTTCATGGAGGATGTTGATGGGAATAAAGTTATCTTTGGGCCTCCTAATACACTTGAAGGATGCCTTATCTCTGGCAGGCAAGACATGGTGGCTTATGCGTTGATTCTGCAATAAGTCTAATCCGCTAGAGGCACGTCTTTGATATATTTGAATTTCTTCTTATCTTTTCTCTCTTCTCCATTGGTGTTATATTCAACACCTACCATGATGTCATTCATGGATTTTGCGGGCTTATGGGTAAAAGATTTCTTGAAATGCTTGAATCTTAACCGTTTATGGAAGGCTCCCACAAATATCCCCTGGTTTGGGTGTATCTGTTTGATGGTGTCCTCATTGAAATGCGTAAGGTAACCCCTTAGCAACCCGACATGCCCCTAGCAAACATTGAACAACTAGTTGTTGAAACCTTTTGTTGCTTACTCGCAGAAAATAAATGGACTTGTTTCCTCGAGAAATCTTGATAGCTGCTCATCGAAAAGCAGGGGTGGTTCATGAAACACTTGAGGGCCGCCTTCTTGAACGTGTTGGACAAAAGCTTGCACTTCAAGGAGTTAGAGGCGCGTATGATTCTCATCTTAGTGTTGATGGAAATAATATTCTCTTAGGGACCGCTCTTCCCATCAAACTTCATCAATGACGGGGGCTTGAATATTTTTTACACTAGAGCGCCCCATATCTCATCAAAGAGAGGTTGGAGGTCTAGTGCCACGTCCTTGACTGGGGCATCTTCATGATGTCGCTTCTGAATGGTTAGAATGTTGTCTTGCAAAGCCTAGTTGAAATAGTGCCACTCTTTCATGACGTTTCACATCTCTATCAATGTCTAATTGTCGTTGTCACCAGCGTTGCTAGCCGTTGTATTGCTTCATTGTGTCACCGTGTTGAGGAGGATGATTGATCCAATTAAAAATCGTATGTGAGTGTGGTCTAGGTTAGTTTTACTGAGACTCCACAGTAAGCACCAAATGTACTAATAAGAAATAAAATAAAGTGATAACCTTGTTTAACAAGATGGCCGCATGAGGGCTTAGGTGCTCTGAATATCTAAAATTAGTGAATGATCTTCCAATACTTGGGGTTGGAGTATTAATAGATGGCTTATTGGGCAGGTTAACAAATAGGAAATAGTTTTTCCTACGTCCATAACAAATACATGCAAGTAGGAAAGTACTGGTTCTTCCACTTAATTTTGAGGGGCAGTTTCCTTTACCCGGGAGAATCAAAACGGCCTTCTCTTAGAAAATCCCTTATGTGACATAATGACCAGATGATTAGGTTGGAAGCATGGATCAGGATCATGTAATCTAAACTACGACCGGAGATCGCGTTCGCTCGATTCTCCCGATGGCCTTTCATAAATTATTTGGACTTCTTAGGCTATAGAACCCACTTTAAATTTTGTTTGCTAGAATGTATGAATATTTTAAAAAAATATATTTAATTGTTTAACTAATTGAGAAATGTGAAATAATTTAAAAAAGAAAAAATTTGAATTTGTCATATTAAAAGAATTCAAATAGATCCCATGAATGTGTCTACTCTAGATGCATTTAGCCGTTATTTAACCTAAACCAATTCATCTTATCTAGGTCAACCTCATGGGATATTTTAATTCATGTGGTAGTTAAGGCCTGAGACAAAAGCTGTTAAACATTGCAAAATGCCAAAACATCTTTTCATTTGTTTCATCACTTTGAAACAACTTTGAAGAACGTTCTATTTCTTTAGAGGACGCTTCAAACCTACTACTCTCACTTTGGAAGAGCTTTCATTTTTTATGTACAAAAGTTTAGCTAAATAGTATTTTGCTTTGTTTGTTAGGTGTTATCTTCTTTGACCAAAATAACAGATTCTGTTTCATGGCTTGCCTTGATTCAAGAGAAAGTATAAAGAGAGAGAATTATTATTTGTTTCTCTTTTCTTTGAAGACTCTTACTCTTTCTTTTTTGCTCTTTAATTCCCTTTTCTCACGTTCTCTAAATTAAGTTTATCATCATGAGTATGCAACCCTAAATTTTGAAGATGTGAAGGAATTTAATTAAAGGAAAGGAGATAGCACGCTTCAAACCATTAATACTTAGTTAATAATAATAATAATAAATAAACAAAACATGGAGTAACATCATATTTAATCAAGAAAACAAGGGTAAATACTAAATCAATTACGCCGTTCATGATACTATTCAATCACAAAATTGAATTGAATCATACTAAAATGTTATCTAAATTGAATCAAATCATTCTAATTCATTAAGAACTGAACCAAATCAAAATTATTGATTTGATATACTGATCCATAATATCTAACTGATCAAATTTTAAGACACATTTTCTCAAATTGAATTATAACGATTTGTTAAAGAATCGAATTATTATATTTTTAAAAAAAAATTATTAATACAAAATTTTTAAACTTCTTATCAGCATTTTTTTTATTTTTCAGTTTCAGCCATTTGATTAAGTTCAAGAACTCTTTAACAACATGATTCAGTTAATTAATCAAACATAATAAATCAGTTATTTTAACTTCACTTCAATTCGATACATTTCACAGTTGGGTTTAATTCTTTAATTGCCCTAATACCAACAGACAAGGTAGAGTATGGCATGATGATTTGACGAGTACAAGTGGCACGCCATACCTCCCATGCAAGTAACAACATCATTCTATGTATATAGTGTTTGTTATTTGCAATAGAGGGTCTAGACAAAGAAGTGGGTCTTTACTAGCAACCTTTGGACAAACTAAAACACATACAATAATTCACGTTCTAGTGGAATCAATGACATTGGCAGTACAAATTGAACATGGAATATAAATAATATGTAGCCATAATAGATTTGATTTGATTTTTTTTTTCTTTTACTAGCTACTCATGAATGTACTGAAAAAAGTTATGCAAATTCTTGTTGTTTTGTACATTCCTTTTTCCTTTAAGAAGAAAAAGTGTATTCATAATTTTCATTAATCACGGAAAAGGCACCGTACACGAGCATAAGACATACTCATGCGAAGTTCCTTAGCAAGTTTGATTAGAGGTGTCGGTCATGTGATTAGTATGTAGTTCTTGAATTATATTGTATAGAAGACCATCATAAATCTAATTAATGTCTCAAGATTTTATATTTTTTGTGTGATTGTTTAAGTCAAATGCAATAACTTGATGTTTTAAGACTCCTTAGAAGTGTTCCAACAATGGTACCAAGTCCGAATCAACTTAGTGAACAAGCATGGGTATTTTTAGCCGTTTGATCTCTTGTGGAGAGTCTTACATTATAGGGAGATTGTTGATGTGTCAAATATAAGTTAGAAGTATGACATTGATATTAAAGTTGATTTTAAATTTGATAGGAATATATCAGAAAAACAGTAAATATTTGAACAAGAGGTTTTGAAGAAGTTAAAAATTAAAATTGAATGACTTTTAAAAATAGCTATTATTTTAAGAGCTATGTTATATGGTACGAAGGAATTAGGATATGAAAGACAAGAATTTATATGTGTAGTATATTTTATGATAAAATTTTCATCTCAATAAAAAATAAATCGAGATATAATGTCATGTTGCGTCATGTTTTATTTTAATTAAAAAAAATATTAACATATTCTTTCAATTTTTAATATAATCAAGTTGACAATTCAAGAATGTTTCAAATCTCAGCTATTGCAGTTTATGTTTTTATTTCTTTATAAGTGTAAACTAAATGTTCTATTTATTTAGTTTGAGTAATAACCAAAGATAAAATAATCATATTTACTATAAAAGTATTCATAAATTTTTTTTACTCTAATCTTAACTTATATGTAGCGCCCCACACTCGTATGCATCATTCTTTTGGATGGATTGCAAAACAAATTTTTTTTTAATGTTCTTCTATCTTAAACAAAACATTTTTCTGCCCTTGCAATCTATCTCACATAATGGTGTTGATGTTGTTATAGCTGTATTTTTTAGAATAACTTATCAATGTTGTCAATTAAAAAAAACAACACTGATTTTTTTAGGTTGACAATATTGAGAAATTTATTTTTTAAATGGTGTAAATTACATACAAAAAATAGTGACTGATAAAAATCTGAAACGACAACATGACATGTTACTTTTAATTTTTTTTATCATTTTACATTTTTTGCTTGAATCTTATCATCTCGGTTTTTTTCCTAAACCGGAGGGGTTACCTTATTTTATTTTTCTATTAAAAAATAAAATACTTTTTCCCTCGATTTTTTAAAAATATCGAGAAATTTTGTAACACGGTCGCAACAACGAATATATACCCTACATTCATGAAGGAACAACACTTAAGATATGACTAAGACATTAATTCATAACAAACTATCTACATCCACTACAAGAAAACATTGCATTAGCGTCGGTCAAAGCTGACGTTAAAAGGCATAAAACCGACGCTAAAGGGTGTTAGCGTTGGGGTTGGGGCAGACAAAAATAAGCTCAAAGCAAAGCGTACTAAATGACCTACTTAATATTAGCGTCGGCTACACATAACACTAACGAGACGCTTATACACAAAATTAGACGCTAAGATTCAAACATGCTAGTGTTTGCGATGGCCATAACCCACACGTATTTGTTACTTTGTGTCAGTTCAACACGAAACTTGTTGTCTTGTTTACGTTATTTAGCGTCGATCTTAGGAGACTCTATTCATTTACATTAATTATGTAGAATCGGTTCAACACAAAATCATTTGTCTTGTTTACGTTTTGTAGCGTCGGTTTGAAGAGGTACCATTAATTTACATTTAATTATGTAATGTCAGTTCAGAGCGGCACTATTTATCTTGTTTATGTTTTTTAGTGTCGGTCATGTGCGACACTATTATTTTACATTTCATTATGTAGCGTCGGTTATGGGCGACACTTATGTCTTGTTTACATTTGTTAGCGTCGGTTGTAGGCAGCGCTACGTGTTTTGCATTAAGCTACGTAGCATCGGGAGTAGCCGACACTAATCCTTTTTTACCGGATCATGAACCTATTTGGTTTTATACTTGCTTTTAATTTCTCTTTTTAGAACTCACAATATACTTGTTTAGGATAAAATGTACATTTAAATGGAATGATAATATTAGGAGGTAAAAACTACTTTGATAGATGTCATTGATACATAATATGCAGAAAGTAGGAGTCTAAATATGTATTCCACAATATTTCAACAAAACTAAAGTTCAATTCATAAACTAATTAATAAATCAAAATGACAAAACGGATACATAATCACAATCTAGTACAAATAAGCACGTCCGTCAAACAAAAGATCGATGTCACTTAGTTAATCATCATTCTCCAATTACAAATTTTGTTCGTCTTCATTTACACCTTCATCTTCAACTTCAGATCTATAATTCAAAAAATATCCATTAAACTAGAAGTGAAACAACATAAGTGTGAAGAAAAATTCCAAAAATTGAAGAAGTTTCGAATACTTCAATTCAACGGAGCATGAGCAGGAGCAAAGCCATACGTTAACACAAAAATTTCAAAAAAACTTCAATTCAACATGAGCAGATTATATGTCATACTGAGCAAGAACAAGCAAATCATAAGCAATATTCATTTCATCATTAGAAACACTCAGTGCAAAACCATAATTTATGTATGACAATGAGTGAGGGGTAAACAACTCGAGTGGGCCTTTTAGAAATGGGCGGGTGCGGCCCGGTTCTTTCTAGGCTCCAGCATAATAGAATTTGTGTCATGCAATCCAGTGGTATTCATAATTCGTTTGAATCAGTATTTACGCTATCAGTAAGGTTCAAAATATATTAGTGTTTAGATATGTATCAATTGCATTTGATATCATTTTTGAATCAAGATACGATTCATACAAATCAAGATAAGTACATTTAATCCTCTCGGTACTCAAGATTAATATGACATGAAAAAGAGAAAAACTTATTTATAATCTAAAAATCATTTATACCATTTTTAATATGACATAAAATATGACTTCACACAATGTATGAGACAATGGCGATGAAAGAAAATACATGAAATGCAATTAGATTACTTTTTTATTTTAAGTGAAGCGAAAGTTGACCCAATGTTGACTTTTAATTGCCCTTATGCATGAATGACTGACCAATGATACAAATGTGATGAATCAATGAACTTGGGACAAAATTAGGGTATGACACATATAAAAGCTCTTTTTCTTTCAAAATCTTTCACACCGTTGGAAAACATACACTTCATCTATTGATTTGAAAACTTACAACTTACTTGTTTTCTCAATTTTCAAAAGGTTTTTGAAACTTACTTGAGTTCTTGCAAACTATTTCTTTCATTTTCTACCTCATGCTAATTCCATTTTTGTGTGGATCTAAATCTCATATTTGGAAATTTGTGATCGTTGAGGAGATTATGTTATTGTGTTTAATGTTTCTTTGAAGATTTTCTTGAAATTTCAGAGGTTTGCAAGGTGTGCGGTATTGTGGCTGGTTTTGACAAGTCCATCAAAAAAAGAAGGAGGTTCTTCTCTCCAAAATTGATATGGTTGCATTGTGTGGAAGCCTACGGACAAAGTGGGAATTCTTCTTAATCTTCGGACTGACCAATGCTTAAGATACCAGTAGGATTGAGGAAAGATCTTTGAAGTACGAATACTTTGGAACATAATTGTTGGGACGAGAAGATTCAAGACGATTTTGAGTAAAGATTTCACGACGATTCAGTTTGGATATTGTGTACAAGTCAAAGGATCCATATAAAATACCTTTTTTTTAATATATTTTAATTTTATTTGGACATTGTGATTGTACTAAACATCATGTAATTTGTTATAAACTATAATGAAAGACCAACAATTATAATGGAAAACCATTAGGAAATGTAGTTGGCTTAGCAAGGACGATAGGTTGAACCACTATATATACGGAACACATTTTTCTCCCCTCTCACTCTATTTTAGTTTTGTATAAATTGCATGTTAGGTTGCTTTACTGCTTTCCTAGAATTGCATGCCATTAGACTTTTGTTTTGCTTATGAATTATTGATTAAGTGTAGGTTTTGTTAGAATTAAAATTTGGAAATAGTTTGTTATTGATTAAGGCTGAAAATTGTGGTATTAGAATCCATACCTTTTTGAATTTTACAAAATGACGTCTTGTGTAATGTTGTTATCAAGTTAAAACATTGCTTGATTGTTCATTTTTTGCTAGCTGTTTGATTCGGTATACTATCAAATTGTGTATCGATTAAGGTGTCATGTATATATCTTTTGATAAGCATAATTTTTTATACGCGTACTACTTCCGCCATGCAATTTGTTTTTCAAACTCGGATAAACTTTTCAAAACTATTTTTCAATTGGTCAATTTTATTTGGGAGGTCTATTCACCCCTCCTCTAACTCACTGAACAGTTAGGTTAGAAATAATGTGCATGTTTATTTCAGATATTTTTAATGATTTTTATAGTGTTATACGTTTTTGTTTAAAAAAATTTATAATTTTATTTTTAAAAAAAGCTTCAAATGAAGCCGTGGTTTAAATAATTATTCTTAAAATGTTGTTTTAGATCTTTGGTCTTTTTGCTTTAACATTTTTTTGGATATCAAAATTTCAAAAATAAACAATTAAATTTAAAGTTATTTTAAATAACTTTTCGTAAAAATCATTTTTTAAATATTTCTTTTATTTTTTATTTTTAACTATAATTTAATCTTTATTGGTGTATATTTATGTTATACGACATCAAAATTAATTCTTCAATTCATAAAAAATGAATTAATTTTTTAATATATTGAAAAAACAATTTTTTTTTTAAAAATTCTATTTTTAAAGTTAAAACAAACAGACTCAAACGTTTCTAAGAATTATTACTTCATTCTAAATTTTTCTAGTTTTCAAAATTGCATGAATAATTCTTAATTTTGAATATTTTAATAAGCACTTTCCAATTTGAAAATTTCACTGATAGAGTGAAAAGTCCAATTTTTTTTAATGTATCTTATTTGAAAGTAGTTTTTTAGTTAATTAACATAAAAATACATAATTTGAATGTATTTAGTTTCAAACGCCCTTAACATACATAAAAACACATTGTATTTGAGTCATCCTCGTTTTACTAAAGGATTGATAGAAATTTGAGTCTGAAAGTTAAATTTCAGACTAACTCATAAAGTTAACTTTTGGATGCCCCTAATAGGGTGCAGTTACCGTGCATAGATAAAAATCTATGCATCATGCATAGATTATTATGGACCCTTGGATCATTGGATCAAATTCTAGACATTAATTGTTATTACTCAATACTCAATACTGGATTAAAAACATGATCCAATGACTTATGTAGGCTTATGCATGGTGCATAAGTAAAATCCTTATGCATATTAGCCAAAGCCCCCCTAATACACACCAAAACACTTCGTAACTGCATTACGTCCATTTGGTCAAAAAAATTAATGGAAGGATGAGTCAGGAAGTTTATTTTCTGACTAACCCCTAAACACATTTTGTACTCATCATAATGTGTTTATTTTACAATTCATTGGAGAATCCAAATGTTAAATTTTGGACTAACCCTTAAAATACTAAGTTTTCCTCCTAAACGGTCAGTTTGTTATAAATTTGATATATTTTAATAAACCTTATATTTTAAATTATTTATACAAAGTATGCGTAATTATTAAAGTAGTAAGGTATCTGAGGGGTCTACTAGAAATACATTAATAATGATAGCAATAGTTTAGTAGGTTATACTTCTAGGACTTCTCGGATAACAACATGGGACACATTCATTTGAAAAGATGATGTCGGAGACACGTGAAGTCAGAAAGACGATGCTTTTGCATCAAATGAAGTGACACAAACGATGCATGCTGAGCCATTTACCATGTCTCAACATTTCTTGGTTGTCATAGATTTTACTTTTAACTAAACCAAAAAAATCTTATCATATAATCATAAAAGTTAAACTCAGGAAACATAACACAACCAAGATCAAACAAACTATGCTTATGAGAAAAATTCTAAAGTTAACTTTTGTGTTGAGTCTGGAAGTTAACTTTCATACCAGACACAACCAAAAGAATACAAAATTGATTGCAATTTAGGTATATCCAAAATTTATATTTCGGCCTTTGAAAAGATGATGTCAGAGACACATGAAGTCGGAAAGATGATGCTTTTGCATCAAAAGAAGTGACATAAATGATGCATGCTGGACCATTTACCATGTCTCAATATTTCTTGGTTGTCATACATTTTCCCATTAATTAAACCAGAAAAATCTTATCATATAATCATAAAAGTCAAACTCAGGAAATAGAACATATGCAAAATCAAACAAACTATGCATATCAGAAAAATCTGAAAGTTAACTTTCATGTTGAGTTTGAAAGTTAAACTTCATATCAGACACAACCAAAAAAATACAAAATTAATTGCAATTTAGGTGCGTCCAAAATTTAAGTTCCGAATTTTAGAAATATTATTAATTTTTCACTAGGGTGGATGTGCACCACTAAGAGTGCGAAGAATAATGTCCAAAGTTTTTGAAAGCATCTGACTTGAAGCCCAAACTTAAATTTGGTACGAGCCCAAGATAAATGGGCTTAATAAGAAACCAGAAAAAAAAAAGCAAAGCCCACATTATAGAATATAAGTATAAAAAAAAACATTTTGAACAATAAGAAAACATAATCCCCTTAATTTGTAGTTGCTGGTTGTGATTGGCCGAAGAATATGTGGCACCTACATACATGGCCTTAGCGCCTTATCCACTTACCAGTTGTGGTGGTCGTTTAAGATTTTAAAAAAACCAAACAAAAACATCATCTTATTATTACATTCACCTCTCATTCACAAACCACCAGAATCTTGTTCATCAAGAGCTTCTACCATGTCTTCCACCACTCTATCTCCCACAACCCCATCTCAGGTAATACTAAAAAATCATAAAAAAATTTATCTTTTTTATAATCTGAACTAAAGGGTCATTTTGATTTTTTGATTTCAGCTATGTTCTGGAAAGAGTGGAATTTCCTGTCCCTCAGTAGCTTTTCTTGTGAAACCAACAAGGACACAGATGATTGGGAAGGGTAGTAAGGGAATGAAAATTACTTGCCAAGCTACCAGCCTTCCTGCTGATCGTGTACCTGATTTGAGTAAGAGGAAGACCTTGAATTTGCTTCTTCTTGGTGCTCTCTCTCTTCCTACTGCTGGAATGCTTGTTCCATATGGTTCCTTCCTTGTACCTCCAGGGTATGTTTTTTGTTTTTGATTTCTTGTTAATAAGTAATTCAAGTTTAGTACTAACATGCATTTATAATATAGTAGTTGTTACTAAAATTAAGGTTTTGTTTTCTGGTTGGTGAGACCTCTGTTGATGATGTATTGAGTTGTAGAATTGTGTGGATTGATGTGTAGGTTAAGGATTTCTATGTGTTTGACACAAATGTCGAACGGGATACTGATTCCGATACTTAGACAATGATAATAAATTTGGAAATAGAAGCTATTGTGTCTAACCGCATGTATAAATTTCGTGTTAATGTCAGACACCAATACATGTCAGTCTTACAGTCATATTTTCAATTTGAAATGTCAGTGTCTAAGTGTATGTTTGGTATCACTGCTGGTTGACAGAATCACGATGATCTCACCGTGGTTATGACAAACTCAACGCAATACCAAACATACACTAATTAAATGTATCATACAAGACAAGTGTTAGTAGTGTACTATATTAATAATTATCTTTTGCATTTGGCGTCCAAAAGTTATATGATTCTTCATATACCAAATTATTAACCTGTCTTAGAAAAAAATTACAGCTCAGGTTCTTCAACTGGTGGTACCGTTGCCAAGGATGCCATTGGCAATGATGTAGTTGCATCAGAATGGCTCAAGGTTCATGGACCTGGCGACCGTACTCTTACACAAGGATTAAAGGTAAGTGTACAATCGTTAATCGATTAAAACATTTCATTATAAGCCGTTTCATAAGTTATTTGTAGAACTTATAAAAATAAATTATACATAAGTACTTATCAGATAAGCGGTAAGAGTGAAAATGAATATCTCTACCTTCATGATATTATATAACAGGGTGATCCTACCTACCTTGTGGTAGAGAAAGACAGAACACTTGCAACATTTGCGATTAACGCCGTATGCACTCATCTCGGGTGTGTCGTGCCGTTTAATCAAGCTGAGAACAAGTTCATCTGCCCCTGCCATGGATCTCAGTACAATGACCAAGGAAGAGTTGTGAGAGGACCTGCACCTTTGGTAAGAAAATTGAAAAATCTTATCATTTGACCAACTAAAAATAGCTTGTACATAAGCACTTGTAGTAATGAATATTGTTGCTTATTTTGTTGGACAGTCTCTTGCATTGGCACATTGTGATGTTGGATTGGAAGATGGGAAGGTTGTGTTTGTTCCTTGGGTTGAAACAGATTTCAGAACAGGTGATGCTCCATGGTGGTCTTAGACTTGTTAACCTTGTCCCTATATGTGATATATATTCAAATCTGAAATTCAAACGTTTCTGTTTTGTATTAATGCATAAACACATTTTGTAATCAAATTAATATTATGTGTATTGATGCTGGTATAAGTGAAAGACATTCTTCAATGTGGTAACTGAATGTCTTTTTTGAAATTCATTCGCACCAAAAAAATAAAACGATGTAGGTAAAGGAATGTCTTTCTTTGCTTTTTTATATTTTGCATTAAACACATATCAATCCCAATAAGCAAACAATTTATGAAATACTTCTTGGCCCATCCAAGTCTAAAACGCCTAAGCATGTCGGAAAATCGAGTTAATGCTCTCTTTTGAAAATTACGCCCAATCTTAACTTCATCTCTTATGTCTCAGGTATAGTTCTTCTATAATGTTGGGGAAAAAATTAGATAATTAAAACAAGAAAATAAGTAAAACAATAATTACTCAAAAAGAAAGCATTATATCCAAAATCGGTTAAACCAATCCTTATACAATTTGTTATTCTTCATCACAAGTTCTCCAAATGTCTTCCAAGATTTTTTTATATAATTCATGAATTACCTTCTTTATGTTTACTACAGCAGACCTACTTGACAACAAATTAAACAATAGTAATTTGAATAAGTATTAAATTTAAAAAATGGTAACATACTTAAAATATAAGAAAGAAACTTAGAGCATCCACATTCATACCACTCAATTGAGTAGCATAAATGGACCCTACTTAATATAATATATTTTTTCACACTTTCCAATTATTTAAACAACTCTATTACATATTTTAAATATCCATACCACCCATCTAAAATTCTAAATTGGGTCCCACTAATCACACAATATAGTTCAAAAGTTTGAAAAGCATTGGTTAAAAGTTCAAAATCCAGCAAAGCCACAGTGGTTTACTGCAGCACCTGTGGTATATTTAAACTACTCAATTTACAATAAAATATTACTATTTTCTGACACAAGTGGCTTAAAATTTGAAAAGCCACCCCCGATGTGCATGCTCTTACGAGCTTCATTCAGACATATAATAACACATCTTCCATTAATCTTTTGATCCTCATCCTCCTCCTCGTGATTGTGCAAAGTACAATCATCCATCTCCAATTGAGATGATGAGGGTACATGTGGTGTATTTGGGATACAAGATCCTCTTAATGAATGGATGGTGAGGGTACATGTGGGGGGTGCGGGATTCCCCATGATGCTGGGCTGATGAGAATACATGTGTATGAAATGGAAAAGAATACCTTTATCGGGTCGGGAGGCTTTTGTCTATTTTGAAAAAATAATATAAAATAATTAATAAATCGATACAATATGTATTATAAGTAAAAATATTATATAATTTGAGCAACAAAATTGATGCATCAACAAAATATTATTTAATTTGAGTAATATGTTATTATCCGATATTTACAAAAGCGATCTATTCAAATTGTGTATCATCCTAATCTTCATTATCTTACTTTGTTATGTTACAATCTTTTGATCCAAATTGTCTTCATCCATATTTTTTTCTGACAACGAAATAGACACATAAAGTTGTTGTCCCTCAACCACATTATCACACAAATTTGTAATTTGTTCAACTTCAATCACATAATTAATATATGATATTTCATCATCTTGGTAAGCAACATCTTCCATATGATCGCCATTTTCAATATGATCAAGTGGTTTTGATTTTATTACAACACATCGCCATCGCTTACGTTGCTAAATTGAAAGATAAGGAAAGTAATAAACTTGCCTTGCAGAATGTGCCATTATGAAAGGGTCTTAATGTTTTTACCTTTAGTCCATTCAAATCTCTACAATGTTATATTTTTTTATCTATTTTTGATCCTCTAGAAAATGAATCATACAATTATAATAAAACAAGAGCATTTTGTTTTTCGAGATTAAATAATTGTATAGTAACTCGTAAATATGCTAATGATACCATATAAGTTGTCTTCACCATCATTTGTAACTCCTTTTACAAGTACCTACCATTTTTTATGCTTTTTTCCATTCGGTCTATGTATGAGTGTAAAATTTATATTCAATCACAAAGTAGGTGTGTCTTTTATTCGCGTATTGAATAGGATCTTCAGACAAGTTTCTCAAATGTATTGTTTGTGGAGTCGGTGCAACACTTGTTGATTGAACCATGGTGAAATATAGGCAAGTATGTGTCGGGTATTTGCTTGTTCAATAGTGTTTTGAAAATAGTAGGTATTAAATGTCTTATATCGAAACACATTATAAGTAAGTTAACAATTAATAAGTTTTATATCCAATGTGTTCAAAATAAATAAGTACTTAGTATACTTGCTCAAACATCTTCGGTAGTGATCTGAAGATTTTTTTGACAAGCTTTTCTTCAGATATTTTCTCTCCCAAGGAAAAATAAGTGTTGGCTATGTCATAAAGGATAATGTTGAAGTCAGAGATGGATTCATCTTCCTTCATTCTAAGACTCTCAATTTGGTAGTGAGAAGCTGCAATCTTGACATATGAACTTGGATGAGCCCTCATGAGCATTTTTGGGGATCTCCCAAGCCTCTTTGGCTTAAGTACATGTGTTTATTAATATAAACGTATTATTGTCCATACTATTGAAAATGTCATTCGAGGCTTTGGAGTTTCTAAGAGCTTCTTCATCTTTAGCATTTGACCATTCTACTTTTGGTTTTAAGATTGATGTTCCATCTTGAGAGGTAGTCACAGGATGTTCCCAACCTTTTATTATAGCCTTCCATGTTTTTTTGTCAATGGATATAAGGAAAGAAATCATTTTAGATTTCCAATAATCATAGTTGGTGTCATCCTAAACAAGTGGTCTATTGGCTGATCCTCCATACTTAGTATTGTCGATGTGAACAAAATATCTTTCCCTGAAGTTCACCCAAACAGAACAAGGTTCCTACTCTGATGCCAATTGAAAAAATTTTCTTCATAGGACATATGTTAGACACAATGTTAGTGACAATGTGTATAACATTCTTATAACAGATTAACAGATACTAGTAGCTACATCATAAAGAACATAAAGGATAACTAACCCAATTTGATGTAATGTCACCTGCGTCTGGAGGACTTCCAACCCAATGAAGGAAATCCACTCTCAATAGTATTAGTACAAATAGTCTTAGATAAACAACTATTGTTTAATGCCTCTGTTCCTAATAATACTCATGACTTTCTACTTAGGACTCCCCCTACATATGAGAACCCCTCTCACTTTCTCTCAATCACTACCCTTAGTGAACAAATAAAAAATATATTTAAAGTTTGGTGAATTACAACTCAACTAACATAACCAACTTCTATATAGGTATACAATAAACAACGAGAACAAAGACTCAAAGAAAAAACCCTATCACACTAGATGTTAAACTCTTAGCTTATCCTCTACTTCTTTCGTTGTTAGGATGAGTCTTTGTATAAAAATTCATCGGCTGGGATTTTCTTTAATGGGCATTTGAATTGATAATAGAATATTTAATATTGATGAAGATTAGATTTGATTTAGTTTGATCTTTATTCAGTTTAAATTTTCATTTAATTTGATTTGATCTTACTAAATATTTTTAGCAAATCTTACTAAATAACATATTGCTAAAAGATATAACAACAAATCTCCTTGGAATCTAACATAATCTTGCATTGGTTTACTCACAAACTCTGACTAACAATCTGAGGCCAAATGATGCACATATTTTGGAACATCTTGTTCCACACGATGCCTCGTCACAAAATACATCTTGTACTACCCATGTTGTTTTACCTAAAACGATAAATCAAAGGTACAACATGTCCAAACCCAATATTTTTCGTGAAACACCTTTTTAAATGACGTTCTACTTCTTTTGAATCACTAATTATACGTCTACACCCACATTTAAGACACTGTCATCTTACTTCTTCTTCTCTTTGATAACCATCTTGAGTAAATGCAAATGTGATAAATATTTTAAGAGAGTAATTACATTTAATCATAAGTACTTGCATAACACAATATCATACTCAATAGAGTATTGGTATTATACTTGTACTTTCGTATTTATAACCTAAAGAGTGTGGATGTTGAAGATAAAATAATACAATATTATTGCATGCTAAAAGATTATTGTGCCTTTTCAATGTTGACCTAAACATCAAAGTATGATGCTTCTTGAGATTAAGAGAGTAATATATATCTCAGTATAATAGAATAAGACTTGTGACAGGTATAGTATATTTTGAAGTCATCTTAGAATACATATTTTTTTAAAACAAAGGTGAGCAACATCAATCTATTGAAAGAGAAAAGGGAACTAATATAAAGGGGGGAACCAAATCCTTCAAGAGTGACAAAGCCTAAAGTTAGGGAGACCTAACCTTTCATGGTTATAGAAAGGTCAATCCTCGTTGGGGAGCCTATCCAACCAATTAAAACCAGACAAGCTAAGACCTATATTTGCTAACTTATTGGCTAAGGTGTTGTCTTCCTTATAAATATGAGAGATAGTAAAACGCATGTATGTAGTAATCATCATACAATTATTCCATATGTTTCTTAAACGCCAAGGCACAAAAGAAGAAGCGTTGTAAGTAGAAATAACTATTTTGGAATCCGTTTTAATCCATAAAATATGTCAACCACGAACAAAGGCACACTCAATGGCATATATGACAATTAGAAGCTCTGCATGAAAAGTAGTATTGGATCCAATGTTCATCGTGAAACCTCTCAAAAAATTTGCTTGATGGTTTCTAAACACACGAGCACCAAAAACAATACCAAGGGAACCACGACCCGTGCCATCCGTGCTGCACTTCCACCAGCTCAACAAAAGGAAGACCAGCGAACTTCTTTAACAAAATAGTATTTAATAGGATGCACATTCAGTTGATCAAAAGCCTTCAGAATAACAAAATCCATGATTAAGGGGTCAGAAACAAGGTTGGTGGGATTATCAGAGGTGACATATCTTGTGAGAATCCAAGCTTTAGTAGGTGCAAGATTTGGCTTGGCATCCTGAAAATGACTATGAGTGCGATGGAACCAAATGACGTTGATTATGTTGACAATACATAATCGAATTATTGTCACATATTTATAAAAGCAATTGACTAATTTTAATTAGTGGATTATGTGTTGATAGTGAGATAAATGCAATTAGAAATAATTGTTTCATGAAAATATGGCAATCATGATTTTATGCAACTTCTCAACGTCTTGCTAAGTTAAAACAAACTCACCCTATTTAACTTGTCTTCCAATCTTTTCCCCTTTTATATATATATATATATATATATATATATATATATATATATATATATATATATATATATATATATATATATATATATATATATATATATATATATATATATATATATATATATATATATATTCAAATTGAAAACTATATTTTTAAATTTAAAATAAATGACCAAAATGGTATATACACCAAAATCAAAAGAATAAAAATTCATTAGATAAAAATTATTTTAAAATAAATGTACTCTAGATTCTAGCCGACGTTAAGGTTGAAGTAACTATGGTGGTGCACGTAACGGCAGTGCACCGTATGAAAAGAAAACTATGTAACGTTGAATTCACATTGATAATGATAAGTTTGAAATAAACGACTAATAATAAAATATTATTTAAGCACATCTAAGGCATTCTTTATACATATATTATGAAGATTCTTCCCTCTTCCTTCTTACAGTTCATGTTTCTCTTTCTCAACGCTTTTGTAGCTCCTTCATGTTACCTTTACTAAAATAGTAAGCTTCATCTCCATCTTTCTCTAATATATATTAATGGTTATTGTCTTCCTAAGGTGTTTGTCCTATCTTCCTTTATGTGATTTACAACTATTTTTGAAATTAAAGTTTATGTTCACACGGATGAATTACCATCTTCATGTTTGACTACCATTTAATCTATACGTATAATTCACTTTTTTGGTATTTCACCGATGGGTATAATTCACTTTTTTGGACTTAAAGAGAGAATATCCACTTTTTTTGGTATTATTATTATACTAAAAAAGTGGATATACGAATTACTATTTTTATAATTTTTGTATAATTTTGATTATATATAATGATAATTGTGTTGATAGAAAATTATATATTTTTAATTATTTAATAATATATTGTCGATTTTAGAGCTGTTTTATAGTAATTGTACACATGCTTTGACAGCTTACATGCCATTTCTATTGAATTATTGTCCCTACTAACAATTTAGTATTTACCATAAACTCTCTATTCTATAATTTCCACTTTATTGATTTCCATTATTATTTTGATTATATTATTAAGGATACTTTAATATATATATATATATATATATATATATATATATATATATATATATATATATATATATATATATATATATATATATATATATATATATATATATATATATATATATATATATATATATATATATATATATATATATATATATATATATAATTGACAATAGTTGACTTATTTGGAGTTATATATACACATTGAAGCTGATTTTAAATTGAGGTTGTCTGCATTTTTTTTAGAAGATTGATTCAAAAGAATAATCCACCATAGAGCTATGGTCGATACTGAGCCTCCATCGCGTCTTAAGGTTTTATTTTCTTAATTTTCATCTACTATTGTTTTATATTTAGAATGTAAATTGAGTTTTTTCTTCTTATTAATTTGATTTTTAATTTGTTTTTGACAATTCATAGGGAAAATATGTTGCTATAGTGGTTTGTTGGCTTCTTGGCAATGGATGTCTTTTCTCTTGGAATAGTATGCTCACAATAGAAGATTACTATATGGAATTGTTTCCGGTAATTTATTTACTTTTAATCATTTATTTTAATTTTATAAAATATAGTTTATGAGAAACAATTTTGAACATTTTTTTTATTGGTAATGATTAAATTACAATAATAAAATTACATTTTTTTATAATTTTTTTTTTATAAATTATTTTTAAACTCAGATATGCATTTCACCTTTTTTTTTTGTTGTAATTTAATATCTTTCTTTTTGTGCAGAAATATCATCCATCCAGGGTGTTTACACTTGTATACCAGCCATTTGCAGTTGGAACACTTTTTATACTTTCATATAATGAAGCAAAAGTTAATACTAGATTAAGAAATCTGTTTGGATATTCCCTCTTTTTCATATCCACTTTATTGGTGTTAATAGTAAGTCCTATATATTCATATTGTTGAATTAATTTTATTTTATGTTTGGTTCCACCTCTACAAGAATAATTTTAAACATGTAGAATTGATTTCAGATGATTTTGAGGTATTTGATTTTTAAACAGTAAAAGTGATTTTGTCTTTTGAATTGATTTTACTTAGAAGCTAGAATTTGTATCTTCTGTTTTAAAATATTTATTTTTTGAAATTTTAGTATCCGGTTTTGCGACCGACTAATTCAAGAGAACCAAACGTATAGCCTAAAAATGAGTTGAATAATAAACTTCAATCTAAAAATCACCTAGAATCAACTCTCGAGACTGACATTTAATAGTTAGTTAAAGATGATTTTGATTTGATGAATTTTTCATGATATTTTTTGTAGTTGAATTTAGCAACATCCGGTAAAGGGGGAATTGGAACATTTATTGGTATATGTGCAATTAGTGGTGCATTTGGAATTGCAGATGCTCATGTTCAAGGTGGAATGGTGGGAGATTTGTCTTACATGCAATCCGAATTCATTCAGGTCAACTATATTGATCTTATACTTAAAATTTTATTATGCAACCTTACTAGCTATTTTGTCCCTAACTTTTTGGAATTTAAAATAAGTTTGAAAGATAAATATAGTTAGATTGAAGATTTTTTCAATTGGAATTTGAATTTGAATTCTCTTGAACCATTCATTCCTAACTGAAATTGCTTAATCACTTGCGACTAATCACTTGATTTTATTATAATCGCTCCTCTATAATTGAAGATGCATTTCACAAATGATTTTGTTTAATGTAATTTTATTGTTACAGTCTTTTCTAGCTGGTTTGGCAGCATCTGGTGTATTAACATCTGGTTTAAGGTTAATCACAAAAGCAACATTTAACAATTCTAGGGGCGGTCTTAGAAAAGGAGCTAGTAAGTTCAACTTTTCTTTCTCCATCGTTATATTAATGATGTTTCATTTTAATTTTTTTATTGAATTATACATAATTATAACCTTTCCCTTATTCACCATGTTGTATATTGTCATTGCAGTACTATTCTTTGCAATATCAACATTCTTTGAACTTTTGTGTGTCCTTCTCTACGCATTTGTTTTTCCTAAAATACCAATTGTGAAGTACTACCGTACAAAAGCAGTATCGGAAGGAAGTAAAACTGTTTTACAAGATCTTGCAGCAAGTGGCATCCAAACAATATCCAAAGAAGTATTATATTTTCCTTCTATTTTAATTAGTTTCTCTGTCAAATTTTTCCAATATTTATAATTCAATTTTATGTGACAAGAATTTCCTAAATTTTTTTAGGATGAGGATCATACAAAAACACAAGAGAGGAAAGGAAACAAGCAATTGTTATTTGAAAATATTGATTATTTACTTGACATGTTCTTAATATATGCATTGACACTATCTATTTTCCCTGGATTTCTTTTTGAAGATACTGGAGCACATAGTTTGGGAACATGGTATGTTCAACACTCAGAGCATTTTAAATATTTCGTAATTTTAAAATTTTATAGGTTTAAATGCATTTTTGGTCCTTGTAAGTTAGTGAGTTTTTTATTTTAGTCACGGTAAGTTTTTTTTTGTTTGAGTCCATATATTTCACTTTCGCGTTTGTTTTAGTCCTTAAAATCAAAATCCGCAGTAAAATTTGCGGAAAAATTTATAGAAAAACTACAGATTTTCCTGCGAATTTTAGTTTTAAGAACTAAACCGCAAGAAAAAAATAAAATACATGGACTCATACCAAAAAAACGTATAGAGACGAAAATAAAAAACTCCACGACTTACATTACATGGACAAAAATGTATTTAAGGGAATTTTATATTTACTTTTATAATTTTTTTCAAATCAAATCAATAAATGTTAGATTTCTATCGATCATGACTGTAAGTACACTAATTCAAAATAATGATGATGTGTATTATGTACTTATATTCACCACTAAAATAATTATTGGTCCAATTTTGTAGGTATGCACTTGTGTTAGTTGCAATGTATAATGTGTGGGATCTAATAGGAAGATACATTCCACTCTTAGAATTCCTGAAATTGGAGTCAAGAAAGTTGACCACAATAGTTATTCTATGTCGTTTTTTACTTGTTCCGGCATTTTATTTCACTGCAAAGTATGGTGACCAAGGATGGATGATAATGTTGACATCATTCTTGGGGTTATCCAATGGTTACCTCACTGTTTGTGTTATGACATCTGCACCAAAGGGTTACAAGGTGAGAGTATATCAAGTGTTTATTCAAGTTGAGGCATGTTAAAATTTCATATTTTGATCTATTATATTTTTGCAGGGTCCAGAACAAAATGCATTGGGGAATCTGTTGGTGTTGTTTCTATTATGTGGTATTTTTGCAGGGGTGACATTAGACTGGTTGTGGTTGATAGGTAAAGGTTGGTAAGATCTTAGTTACAACTAACAAAGGAATGATTATAATTGACGCCATGTTTGTAAGAAAAAAAAATAAAAGTAGTATTTATTTTTTTAGGGATATATTTAAATGACACATAATAGTTATGTGTATGTGTCATTTATTTATATGGTTGGATGAAATTACTTAGTTGGTATTATCTTTATTTTGATGTTCAGTTTAATTAAGTTTAATTTTTGATAATTGTAATTTGATATGTTATTATATCAATTTGTGTGTAATTTATGTAATTCATTTATTTGATTAGAACAATACCTTGAGTCACCCTCTTATTCAATAAATAATACGTGAATACATGATAATGTGTTTTTAAAACTTGAACAAGTTGGTCAAAGTCAATATCTCGTATGTGTCTTGAATCACAAGTCAAAAAACTTAAATCAAGTATTTTTTTGAAAGCTTGATTCGAATCAAGCATATGGCTGATTTGATCAAACATCAATTTGAAATATGGATTTTTTGTCAATTAAGTTGACTCGAATCACAATACTCCTTGAGTTGAATCACAACTTCTGTTGACTCGAATTAGGACAATATATTGTTTTCAAAAACAGTCATGATTCGAATCATATTTTTGCATGACTCGGATCATGATTCAAATAAAAATGACATTTTCCTCTTTTTCCTACCTTAATTCAAACCATAACTTCATGATTTGACTCAAATCATTTTGTTCGTTTCCTCACCTTTTTGTGCCAAACCTCTAGCACTTACATAAATCATTTTTTGTCAGTTTTCCTAAAACAATAATTTACTTTGATGTGAGATCAAATCGATATTTTCACAAATCTTGAGAAAAACCCATGAGTGCGTTTCCTTTCACAAACACATCGCCTCTTTGTTTCAAACTTGTGAAAAACTTCCTAGAATATTGATCTTGTAATATATAAGCTATGGTGTGTGAGATTATTTAGATAACCTTCGTCGTCTATAACATTGAACCCAGAAATCATTATTGTGGTACTCAACTCTAAGGATTAAGTTTGAGTGGTAGAACCAAGGTACATTAGGGATGGCAATGTTTTTTTGTTAAGTTTTGATGTGTGTATGGTATCTTGATTCGACTCATTCATCTTTGAATCGAATAAAAAAGAGGTTTTTAAAAAATGTACCTTTTGATTTGAATCTCTTTGAAGTATGACTCGAATCAAATAAACGTTTCCCCTTCTGATTTGAATCATATCTCCCCTTGATTTAAATCAAACCCATTGAATTTCAAAGCATTAATTGTGTAACTTTTTACATTCGCCATTAAATTTTATCATTACAATTCACTTAAAACAATCATTGCATATTTTCTAACTCCATTTAATCTCATTTTTAAAATTTCAAATTCATTTCTCTCAAAACACTCATTCATCTCACTCATAATAAACCTATTTCACCTTCAGCCTCCTTTATCACCTTTCAATCATCCAACTATGGGAAGTTTAAGGAATTTGTATAAGAATCAAAAGGGAAAATGTCTAAGTTCTTAATTTATGTCTCATGAAATTTTTATGCTGAAGAGAACGAAAACAAGAGCTTACAGGGAATCATCTAGACCCAATATCAAAATAGTTCCTCCAGGTTAATCTATTTCTATTTCTGGTTTGTCATCTTCTTCTGCTCAAGACTTAGCTTCTCTTGTGCATAATGTCAATCATTTTATCCTTGAAATCAAATACAAAATGTACTCTGAATGGTTTATGAACAAAAAGCTTAAGCTTGAGTGTTTTATTACTAAAGAAGCTTAACTGACTCTCACAATGGATTTCATGTAATAATTTAGCGATAAAAAATTGTTGAAGTTTCTAAATCTGAACAAAAGGCGTAACCCATACCACGATAATCCATTCTAATCCAATGTTCATTATACAATTGACGATTTTCTATGCAGGATTCATGGTAATCTGGTGTCATTTCCCTCGGTGATTTCATGAACATTTAAGACTTGAATACAAAGGTTTAGAAGTTGATCAATCATGAGTCACACGCTATAAGTGTGTTGAGTTCATGGAGTCCATCCCCAAATCTATTTCCTAAAATCATATGGAATTTTCTAATTTCCATATTAGCCCTATGCAATGCGAAATGCGGATGCTCCACTAAGTTACTATGAAAATTTTGTATCTTAAGGTGTTGCTTGAAAATGTGAGATGTCATATGCAAGTATACATGTATTCTAAAGTAGTAAGTGATAGAATAGTAAGGATGTCGAACCCAGAGGGAGTGGAAAATAACTTAGATTGATTTGTAAAACCTTCTTTTATAAATGAGCATAAGCAAGAATAAAAATAGTTGATGATTGTCACATGTCCAGTTTTTGAGTAAATAATGCTAAAAACAGTTTAATAAGAATAAAATGAAGTTAATAATGGAGAGAATTTTGGGCAATGATCCATTAATATAACTTGTATATTGTGTCTACATGATGTGTTATGTCGTGCCAAAAGAGGTTAGAAAGTGATCTTGTGGTGTATCTCTACAGCATAAAAATCATAAACAGTAAATCAAGAGGACAAATATCTAAACCTCGCTTTTAACTTTAATGCATGTCTAGTTTTATTCTGAATGTCCTTTACGACTGTAGCTCTTTATGTCTAAAGTAGTTAAGCTAGTGAATATTTCTATCCTATTATTTTTAATCACTTTTATCATGAAATCCACTTGCTGTTGGATCTCTCACAACAACAAGATTGTATCTTTTCCTAAGTTGATCATTTAAAGAAGAAGATTTACGACAGTTTGACAAATGATAAAGTAAAGCACTACACATTATTTAACACAAACAACTATGTCATATTAATTTCACATTGCTCAATATAAAAGGATTTACCTCATGATGAGTACATACATCAATACTGGATCGTAAGCTAAACATTCTTAAACATATAATGAAAAAAATGAAAACATAAGAGTAACTTATTTGTCTTCTTGTAATCCTCAATCAACAACAAACAACCTCTGTCACTCCAGATACTGGTAGCATACACATGAGATGATGAGAAGATGAAGTTCTCCACCTTGTTCAGCTCACTCTCTTCACTGATTTTCACAAAGTGTTTCTTTCTCCAAATTTATGAACTTCTTTGCATTTCCTCTAACAGGTCCTTTTATAGTCACTTCGATCTAGGGTTTTTGTGTTGTCTTGGATCATGGGATTTTTTATATTCGTGAATTATGGACCAAAGGAATCAACAAGTTTCCCTCTAATTCCTCATTTTTGTACCATTGTAGAGTCAGGTACGATCAACATGTGGGATACAAAGTGTCATGTGGTAGGCTAGTGACGCAGGTATTCAGGCAGAAATGTCTTACACCAGTCCTTTATAGTAGGTAGACAAGATGGGCGATATAGTGGGTGTATTATTGTGAAGAGTTTTTTCCTCTAGCGCCTTGTTCTTATCTCTTTGTTATTTGATTCAAATGCATTCCATTTTGCAGATTGCTGCCACGTAAGCCCTAAAACTATGAATGTCCACTACTTGTATCTTTTATTGCATATAGCTCTCCACTTTAAATTGGCGTTAAAGCGTTATTCCAGATTTCTCTTTCCAGGACTCATATGAAGTTATCTTTACACAAGTAACAAATGCATAAAAACTAACAAATGAGAGCACCTATTGTACTCTTTAAAATATACTTAAAAACAACAAAATGCAATAAATTAAGCTATTAAATTAAATGAATTAAAAATATAAATTCAAATGATAAGGTTTGCAATAACTCGATAAATGTTAGGTATCACACCCCCAACTTGAATCATTACTTGTCCTCACATGATGCGACATATAATATTAGAAAGAAAAATTTTACTTCCCTCCATATCTTAATCTAGCAGCTCAATTCATATACACTCAGAATCTATCTAAGGGGACCACATCCAAAATTAGGCACAACTCAATCTTTTTACAAATTAGTCGTGTTAGTGTGTGTGTATGTGTGCGTGTGTATGTGTGCTTCCTGACGGTGCCTGTTATACCATAATTCTTCAGTTAAGATAGTCAGCCTAAATCCTAGTTTGATTATATTATCTTATGTTCCAATAATTCATTTTTTTGGATACAGATGGGGGGATTAATTATTTTGCTCTTGGCTTTTAGCTCATTTTGAACTCAAGGCTTCTTCCACTTGCATTATTATTATTGATAAGTTTTGTTAGATGCTCCACCTTTTCACCTGATGCAATCTCACATGTAATGAGTCCAACTTGTTACTAATGGTTAAGACGTCCACTGTTCCTCCAATTTAAGGTGCGGGAACTTGTTCATCAAGTTTCGGTCACATGAATGTTATTTGTAATGCTCATTAGAAATTTTCATTATTTTGACACACTTGTAGTTCCTTTTGATTGGTTGCACTAGGTAAACCAACATATGTACAAGATGTATTTTATGCAGAGGCAACATGTGGAACTAGACGTTCCAGCTTGTGTTCTAGCATTTGACCTTAGTTTGTTAGCTAGAAGTTGAGGGTGATTGTTGTTCAGCTAAATTTCTTGACAGAACTTATTAAACAAGAGATTCAACATGTGATTATATAACATCTAGGTGTAAGGATTGGTTTTTGATTTGTCATGATGTTAAATCCTTCAGAAGATTGATTAGATTTGCTTTGAAGGAAGTTTTGGTTCGGATTTACTCAACAAAGAAGATATATATGAAGAGAGTGAATTTGGATGTTCTGATTGATAAGAAGATTTACTCAACAAAGAAGATTGATTAGATTTGCTTAAGAACTTTATCCTGTAAGAACACTTTCAATTGGATAACTTATTTTCTTAAAGAAACTAACTAAGCAAAGTTAGAAGAGGAGAAAAATCAATAATACAGAGGAACACACTAAAACGAAATCAAAAACAGTCCTCGAAAAATAACACAGACCTCTCCTATTGACACTTTATTGACAGAAAAAACAATGTCAAGCCCAATCAATAACCTATACCAAAGCCAAAGCTAACAAACTTCGACTCGCACCGCCGAAACCAACATATAAATCATGAATTCAGTGTAATATTCGATTACGGATACATACATACAGAGTCACACAAATTTCATACTATATCAAAATATCCTCACATACATAGAGTCACAGCAAAACACTTACCGGAAAAGACGCAAAAGAAGAAGCGAAGATGTCGAAAACACAACAACACGCACAGCAACACGACCACAGCAACGCAACCGACGACGTACAACAACGCAACCGGCGCCTCACAGCAACGCAACCACACCGATGCGCAGTCTTCCTTTTTAGGTTTTGTTCCTCGTTCACCCTTCACTATGACTTTTCCTTTTCTTTCTAATTTTCTTTTCCCTGTAGCTAAGACTTGTGTGGAAACTGGGCTTAATTAGATTTGGCTCACGTGAGTCTTTTATTTTATTATTATTTTTTAATATTTTAATTTTATAAAATATATGTTTTATTATTAAATTAAATAAAAATGATTATGTTTGAAAGGAAAGTTGCCAGTCAAATTTTTTTAAATAAAAATTTATGCAACATTTAGAAAACGTAGCTTTTGTGTGAAGAATAATGTGACACTTCAAAATTGTTCCCAGAAATATTTGAGGGGACATTTATTACATATTTCCAAAGATAAATTATAACAACGCTCTATAATCGTCCCCAGAAGTAGTATAGGGTACATTTGCAAGGTGTTGCGAAAATTGTCTTGGCAACACACAAAAATCGTTGCCAGATATTTTTTTAGGCAACAATTTACACATATTGCCTAAAAAAGTGTTGCCGGAGACAATAAATTCCGTAGTGTGTGGAACATGACGTTCCCCCATGTGTAGAGCATCTCTCCATGGATAAGGATGCTGTTGTGAGCGCATGTTTTTCAGTTTAATGGAATGTGTTTTCTGTTACTTATGCAACAAGGGTTGTTGATATTTTTTAGCAATGTGTGATATGATTTGTTTGATTAGTTGAACACGATCAAATAAAATATTTGAGATTTAAATTTGAATTTGAATTTGAATCAAATCATATCTTTTGTTGTATTCTTTTTGGAACAAATTAAAAATAGAATCCAACTAAGTTTGGACGAGATATCAGCTGATATCCAAAGAAGAAAACCCCTAAAGAAGCATTTCTATTTTAAGGAGACTCAAACTAGGGGTGCAAAATGGGCCGTCCGCCCCGCCCGCCGCTCGCCCCGCTTTATGCCCGCCAAAAAACGAGCGGGGCGGGCATGCCCGCCAAGTGAAATGGGCATAAAAGTCATGCCCGCCCCGCCAAGATGGCGGGTTGGCGGGCGGCGGGCTTACCCGCCTATTTTTATTTATATTTTTTTAATAGATAAATAGGTTTTTTTACCTTTTAATTAAACTTTTCACTTTTTTTTAAAACAAATTTTTATAAAAGCAATTTTTTAACAAATTTACTTAAAAAAATTACATATATTTATAAATAAATGTATAAAATAAACCATCGAAAATTGCAATTACTAGAATTAACTAAAAAAATAGTGAGTTTTGGAGGAAGGGCGGGCTTTAGCTGGCGGGCGGCGGGTTTTGGCGGGGCGGGCTTTAGTGAGCGGCGGACCTAAAATCCCAACCCAACCCGCCATTTTTTGGCGGGTGCGCGGGCCGGCTTGGCGGGCCACGACCCGTTTTGCCACCCCTAACTCAAACCTCATGTTTGAGGTGTGCATGTGAAGAAGATTCATTGTGTTATGGTTAAGCTTTTTAGTCTTTATTTGTGTTATCTTTATGCACCAATCTAGTGCATCTATTCATATTTTAAGGCATAAAGTTTGGTTTTGTAGTTGAGTTGTAAAACTTTTCTCCAAGATACTAAGTCTATAAGCTTGAGAGCAAAGAGTGTGTGTTACTTGTATGCAATGTTATTGCTTCAATCACAGGTCATGGTAGTTGGTAGTTTAGTTTAGTTGTATATTCAACATAAAATCATTTTGATTATTGATGTTGATCACCAGGAAATAGTGGTTACGTGAAAGTGAGAGGGTTCTCATATTTAGGTGTTGAATAGAACGAAGCTTCACAGGTACTATTAGGAATGTGACCTTGAATTGGTAGAATTTAGAGTAAGACCATTAGTCCTTCTTACTATTGGGAGTGAAATAGTTCGATAGTGAGTCCTAAGTAGAAAGTCACTAGGACTAGGAAGAGCCATTGAGTTTCATGGGGATATTGCTCATATAAGACTAAGAGTACTATTTTGAAATAGTGATTATCCTTTCTTGGGTAGAGTGCCCTCTAGATGTAGGTGTGTTTTACACTGAACCAAATTTTCACTTGTTGTGTTCATTACTCCTTTTATTATTCATCATCTTGTATAGTTTCAAAAATCATATCTGGCTTGAAATAAGTTTATCATTCTGAGAGATCAAAAGAGTCTCAAGGCACTCCTAGAACAGAATTTATAGACACCGGAACAGCAAGCGTGGCACATAAATTTATTGGTTTTGACTTCACCAGTGAGTACAAACTCGGGAAGAAAACTCTCGCTGCAGATGCTTTATCTCGAATCTATTTGGTAGCGTGGTTTAAACCTCACACCTAATTTTTAAAGGATCTTCGTAGTGCTTTACAACAAGACCTTCATCTTAATGTTGTGATACAATAGTGCCTAAATCACTCTATTTTGGACCCAAACTACTGTGTCAGAGAAGGCTTGTTATATTGGAAGAATCATTTGGTTATTCTCGCCTCCAGTTCCGTAATTCAACACATATTAGAGGAATTCCATTCTTCCCTTATTGGCGGTCACTCTGGAATTACACTTACAATAGCTCGCATCATTTCAATTTGTTTCGTCTAAGATGCACATAGATATCAAGTCATTTATTCAAAACTGTGTCGTGTGCTAACAAGAATTGGTATGTTTGTCATTATGACAAGAATTGGTACAGTTGCGTATCATTTGGAACTACCGGCGACAACAAAAATACATTTGGTGTTCCATGTTTTGCAACAAAAGTGTTTCTGTGTCCAAACACAACACCATGCATGCCATTACCATTAACCACTTCGAAATTGGGACCTATTATGCAACCAACTATTGTATTTGATAGGAGAGTCATTCTTAGAGGTTCCACTCCTGTTCCACAGGTCCTTCTCAGCTGGATGGGCTTGGATAAACAAAGTTGATATGGAGTTGACGTACCTTAATTTCAACCTTGAGGACAAGGTTTTCTTCAATGGGTGAGGTATTGTAAGGCTTCCAAAGGCCCCATAACATGTTTAGTTAGAGAATGTGGTTGCACAAGAGAGAATAAAAATTGTTATGGATTCAAAAATAGTGGAAGCAAGGCATTGCCAAAGGACCAAATATTCTAGAAACAGGTTGAGAGAATATAAAACTAATTAGTGGAAATGAATAAGGTGTGATTGATTTTAATTAGTTTCTCTCCTCTCTTTTGTACCCACTAGTTGGAAATTCTTGAGAAACTTTCTTTACTTTCCCGTAATTGAGTTTAATATTGAAGCACTAACTCTCTAATTTTGTATTAGGGGAACCTCCATTATCAAATAACAAAGTGATTTCAAATTGCTCTTATTCTATTAAGTCATTACACCTTCTTTTCCATTTTCTTCTATTAAAATTTCTCTCCTCTCCAGAGAGACAGTTTAAACCATACAGATCCTAAGCCGAGCTATAGCTCGGTCAAAGTTCTTTTTTCAAAATTTTGATATAACAAACATCTAATTAAAAATATGCATCACAAATATAATTTTAACCAATGTGAATGATCAAATACAACAAACATTTGTGGTATCCGAAAAGTAATAAGCAAACATACACACACAAGTGATGATAGGAGATTTGAGGCCCGTGACATGTTGTCATTTGTCTAACTTGTTGCATTGTCTCTTCTTTTTGTTTGCTCCAAAGCTGCATTATTCGATCATACAGCAAAAATGGACAAAACTGAAACGTACCTCTTTGTCTCTTTGCATATATATTTTTCCAATAATATAGTTTCACGTGACTAACACATAGACCCTTGCAAGTCTCGAACAACCCGTCACTGTAGTAGACCTTCATGTTCATACAGAAACCACAATAATTTGGGTCACGATTACATCACAATCCCAATCATAATAATAATCATACTCCAAAACAACTTGATGAACGGCCAAGATTGCGCCGCGCTACTACTCGCGTGATCGAATTGCATCGAATCAACGGCCAGAGGCATGTTCTCCTGGTCTGGACTACACATTACATCGTGTGGATGTGCACTGTACATTATAGCACGTAACACCGCTGATACTGTTGGTATATACAACGTCTTGTTCTTCCCCAACAGCCATGTTAGTGCCATCAGTTGACAGTCCCGGTTGAACATCTTCCTCTCCCTGTCACTTTCCTTGCTCTCTTTCTTGTGCACTTTTAACTGCACATTCATCAATTAATTAAATTTCAAAAACATCACATTGAGAAATTGACACCGATAATAGTTTTAAAAATATATAAATTAAACGTAATTACATGTATCTGTGTCTATGTCTGTGTCTGACACGGACACAGACGCTGATTAATTTACCTTTTGCAATGTAGCCAGACAATTGGTGCAACCAGCATAAGAAGAGTTACGGCAATTCTTCTCCAATTCACGAACCGCAGCAGTAGGAGTAGCTTTATGAGAACCAGATACATTACGAACCGTGGTAAAATCCGAAACATTAAAAGCGGTTGGACAATTTAATGAGCTTATCTGATGAAGCCTGATTCCACAGAAACATAAAACAGCATCACAGCTAGCATTTGGTGTTGGGATTATAATGTTTCTGTTTCGAAGAGAGTCTTGGAGGGAGTTAACACACTTCTGAGAATCATCAGGCATTCTCGGAAGGTCGATGGAATTTTCAGATGGTATAGGGGAAATCTCTAAGGCTCTTCGCGCGTGAGCAGCGAAGAGCCAAGCGGCGAGAACGGGACAACAGCGGCTTCGGTCGAGGTTGTTGCCGCAGGCGACGTTTACGCCGCCGAAGAGTTCGTTGGAGAGGTCTAGTTTGCATATTGGGGATTGAGTTGGAGTGGGAAATGAAGGGACTGTGTTTGAATGTGAAGGGTGTGATAATGATGTTAGGAAAATGAAGAGAGCTAGAAAGGAAGTTAATGATTGCATTTTTATCTTGCAATTATGTTGAGTGTGAATATTTGTGTTGAGAATGGAGTTGTGGAAGAGTTGGTTTGGTGTTGGTACATAAATGGGATTGGATAATAATATCCAATGGGAGTTGATATGATTCACAAGGTTTTGAAACAGCTGAAGATCAAAAGTGTGTCAGAGAATTTGATAGCTCGTAGTGTCCTTTTCACTTTTCACTTTTTTAGGGTGAAAAATTGTTTGTTTTTCTTGTGTGTCATTGTGATTTCTTTTCATCACATTTTGTTGTGGTTCGTATACAATATGAAGAAATGAAAAGATTGGTCCATGGGTGGACCACTAATTTTTGCTTTTAGATTCATCGCATTTTTACTATCATTTATTTATATTAGAAAATGGGTGAAATCTAGAATGATGGTTAGATTAAAAGAATTATCAAAGGTTTAAATTTATTAAAAATAAAATAAGAATATTTATCCATTTTAACACACAATCATTACTCTATTTCTTTTATTCTAAATTCTCTTTAACTCATCAAAATTACACAGAAAATGTATGTTGTAAATAAAACATCTAGGATTTGTAAACTATTCTATACAAATTAACAAAAATCCATTTTATCCAAGTTGAGAGGGGCTTTTACCTTGATTTCAAATGCAAGGTAACAAAAAATGTCATAAAATTTTCACTTTAATCCTCGATTTTTAAATAACCGAGAAAAAAGTGTATTGTACATGAATTTGAACTCCAGCAATTACAATTTTGTATTTATAAAAAAACATACAACTTTACCTATCAGTTATAAAATTAACCGAGGAGAAACTTTATTTTATATATATATATACATACATATATATATATATATATATATATATATATATATATATATATATATATATATATATATATATATATATATATATATACTCCTCCGTAAAAAATTATAAACAAATTTCGCTTTTTAGGTTCATTCAATAGTAAATGTATCTGGTTTATATATATAGGCCAAATACATTAACTATTGAATGAACCTAAAAAGTAAAATTTGCTTATAATTTATTGCGAAGGGAGTATATATATTAAATTTGCATTTAAGGTACCTCATGACTCGCTCAATAGCTTGCCAGTGTTCGTTACTCGGTCTACTTGTAAATTTGCATAGCAATTCTACAACATATGTAATGTCGGGTCTAGTCAATCAGTGGCATGCCTAAGACTGCCAATGATGCTCGCATACTCTATTTGTCACCTACACTTACACCAGTGTTCTTAAACAATTTCAAACTTGGATCATATGGTGTGCACGGAGGTTTATAATCAAAGTATTTATATTTCTTTAAGATCTTCTCCACATAGTGTGATTGATCCAAAAAAATTTCTTGCTCGGATCTCATGATCTTGATACCAAGAATCACACTTGCTTCTCCGGGATCTTTCATATCAAAGTTGTTGCACAACAATGATTTCACATCATTAATAGTCTGAATGTTTGATCCAAATATGAGTAAATCGTCTACATAGAGACATATGATAGTGCAGATGCAATTCTCGAATTTGTAATAAACGCATTTGTCACTTTCATTCACTTTATACTCATTCGATATCATTAAGTTATCAAACTTTTCATGCCATTATTTAGGCGCTTGTTTTAATCCATACAGAGACTTGTCTAACTTACAGACCTTATTTTCTTGTCCGTGTATCACAAACCCTTCCGGTTGATCCATATAGATTTCTTCTTTAAGTCACCATTTAAAAAAAACGTTTTAACATCCATTTGGTAAACTATTAAGTTATAAATAGCAGCTATTGAAATAAGTACCATAATGGATGTAATCCTGGTGACTAGAGAGAAGGTGTTGAAGAAATCTATATTTTCGCTATGTCTAAAACCCTGGTCTACAAGGCGAGCCTTGTATTTATCAATTGTTCCATAAGGTTTTAGTTTCTTTTTGAAAACTCATTTACAACTAATTGGTTTGCAACCAGTAGGCAAGTCTACTAAGTGTCAGGTCCTTTTAGATTCTAGAGATTCTATCTCATCATTGATAGGTTCTTGCCATAAATCTGCATCCAGAGATGACAAGACTTCTTGAAGATTTATTGGATCTTCTTCTACATTATAAGCTGCATAACCAGGCCCATAGTATTTTGAAACTCTTACTCTTTTACTTCGTCGAAGTTCTGTTTCTACATTGTTGCTGCTTTCTGTGCTTCTTATCACAAGAATGTGACTCGATTGAGTGCCCCCACTATTTCTCGATTTGAAGGGAAATTCGTATTCATAGAAATTACCATAATTTGATTCTATGATCGCTTTTGCATTTAGGTCATAAAACCTATATGCCTTACTGTTTGCTACATACCTAATGAATACACATTCATATGCTCTACTAGCGAGTTTAACTCGTTTCAGATCCGGATTTCTGACATAAGGCAGACACCCCCAAGTTCTCAAATAAGACAAGATTGGTTGTCTTTTCTTTAATATATCATAAGGAGAAATATTACTCTTTGACTTGGGAACTCTATTCAGGACATAACAAACAATCAATAGAATTTCCCCCCACCAGTGAGGTGCAGCACTAGAATTCGTCATAATTTCAACAACAAGTTCAGTAAGAATTCTATTCTCTCTTCCTTCTTTACCATTCATTTCAGGAGAATATGGAGCAGTCGTTTCATGTAAAATTCTATGTTGTTTAAAAATAATTAAATAAGCTAGAATCATACAGATTACCTATCACTACAAATTCTTACTGAATCATTTTCAAATTCTTTACAAAGTTTTTAAACTTATCAATTTCATTCACAAAAATATCATTCTTTGTGATGATGGTGTATAAATCTACCCTAATAAACTGACTAAATCTTGCCTTATTTAGAAGAAGAAGAAAAAAACATATACATGATTCTTTATAATCTCTGGAGTATACATGACATCCTTCAAGATTAAAGTCTTTTCATAGGTGGCCATGGTCCACTTCTCCAATATTGACAACATTAGTGGTGTGGACATCTCCCATCAACACTTTCTTATCTTTAGTATTCGTGTATGTTTTAAACGTAACACTATCATAACAAACATGACGAGAGACATCAGTGTTTATCCATCAACCATCAAATCCATCAACCAATTTGATTTCAATTATCATAGTAATAAATTGTCCATTAGCCAGGTTAACTTGTTCATTACGGGCTACACCAGGTTCAAGACTGCTTCTACATCTCTTAGCCATATGACTTAGTTTTCCACAGTTTAAACAAAGGGAAAACAACGTCATTTCTTTGAGGTGGTGGTTGTTGTCTAGTTGGAGCAACTGGGGCCATAGAAGGGTTCCCATTCTTAATTCGGTTCACAATATTGCGATTCTAATTCTTTAACGATTTTCTATATGGCTTCAGAACCACACCGAATTTCTTTTTGTTGTTTAAAACAACCAAAACTTTTCTATTTAATCATGTCTCTGATATTCTTCTTTAATGAGAATAATCAGTCTCTCAATTAAAAAATATTTTATTTTGTAACAAAATATAATTCTTAAAAACTTTCAAACTAGGGGCAGTTTGTCAATAATAAAAGAAATTTGAATTGCTTATAAATACATACCTTCAGTGATAATCTTACGAGCAATCTTTTGAAGTTTGTGACTTTGGGTTTTGTTAGTTACCAATTTGTGTAAATATCTTAGGTAATTTTTGGTAACTCTCAAGTCTTTTTGTGGTTAATAAGTAGTATTTTATTGTCATTTGGTATATATATATTCTTATATTTATATTATTGTTGAATAGTTCTTATCTTTGCAATCTATGTTGGATTTTGTAGTTTTTATAGATAATTGGAAGCTTGGACCATGGAAAAAGCACTTTGAAGATGTTCCAAGGCCAAAGCCAAGGATTGCTGAAAAGAGGTAGCGCGCTAAGCGAGGTTGAGCCCGCTAAGCGCGCTTTTGAAGAAAAGAAGGAAGTTCTGGCAGAGAGTTCCGCGCTAAGCGAGGTCTGGAGCCCGCTTAGCGCGGTTGGGCGGTTTGAGCAATTAATGATAGCGCGCTTAGCGGGCTGCACCGCGCTAAGCGCGGTCTGCGAAACTTTGTTTATTTGTTTATGGGCCAGATCACTTTTGAAGTTGTGTGGAGATATTTTTAGAGAGAAACAAGAGCAATATACACTGTAGCAAATATAGAGTTGAAGATTGGAGGCCTTGATCGTCGATTAATCGCCATTTGATGCTTGTTGATCTTCATCCTTACCTTCTTATGCAAGCTACCATTCTCATGGATAGCTAAATCACTTTTGTATCAAGATAAGATGTAATCTTCCTAGCCTTTTGTATGTTTTTCTTGTGAATATATGTGTATGAACAAGTGATGATCAATATAGATGGTTTAGTTTGTTTATTAAAGCTTTTTCTTTGGTATGAGTGTTTGAGACATCAATGTTTGTATCTAGACCTAACTAATCATCTTTCAAACTATAAGTTGCAGACATGGATTTAGAGTTTGATGTTTACTAAGTATCGGTTCTTAAAACGTTATTTGTATTGTTTAAACGGTGGAGAAATCGTCGGTTAAACAATACGGTAAATCTAACTATATCGTTGCGGACACGGACGATATAGGTGTCGATACGTAATTATATTGATCGTTAGCAAGTTCATAAGCATCTATTTATAAGGAGACATACAAATTTAGGTCGATGAAATCGAATCTTGATACATTTTCTTTAACTTAGAACTTTCATTAATTTACTCTTTGCTACTAAAAGAATTGAATGATCTTTTGCAAACCCAAATTTAAAGTAACCATAACTCAAGACAAAATAGGCTATAGAACGGCGGTGATATCGCAATAATCCCTGTGGATACGATAATAGCGAAAAGTACACCACAATACTCTTTCAACAAAATGGCGCCGTTGCCGGGGATTGTTGTTTAGATATTGCAAGCATTGCAATAGTTTGTTTTGTATTGAGTCTTATAATTAATATCTTGTTTCTAAATTTATTTTCCTTGTGTTTGTTAATTTGCTTGGTTAGTTTTTCAGATTACAGTTTATGCGAGGACGTATACCTGCAGATCAACTCCTTTTTGATCCTGAGATTGAGAGGACTGCTCGTAGAGAGAATAGCAAAACTCGTAGGAGGAGACAACTAGCTAGGGAAAGAAGACAACAACAAGAAGCATCTTCTTCTTCAACTCCGGTTGAAAACTTGGTTGAGGAAGAAATGGCTGCGGATCCACCACCACCTCGAGGGCCATGTGTTAACAGCCCTCGTCTCAATGCACAATTTGCTCGTGATCAGGCCAATGGAAGAAACTCCGAGATGAAGACGGGGTTACTTCAATTGTTATACCAAAATCCGTTCACAGGGGCAGATCACGAGGATCCATTTACTCATCTAACAAAGTTCTACGAGATTGCCGGAACAATTGGTGCTCCGGAAGACCAAGAAGAACAGGTGTTCAGGAGACTTTTTCCTCATTCCTTAATTGGAAAAGCTAAGGAATGGTACCTTGATCAACCTAATAATGTCATGACAAATTGGAACGAGTTAGAAGAGAAGTTCTTGGATCGGTTCTTTCCTCACAATAGGTTCATGGAAGCGAAAACTTCTATTGCGGTGTTCTCTCAAGGTTCGAATGAATCTCTCAATGAAGCATGGGAGAGGTTCAAGTCCATGGTTAGAAAATGCAAAGGTCATGGGTTTGATGAATTGTCTCAAATCCATATCTTTAGAAATGGACTCCAACCTCAACCAAAAACTCTTTTAGATGCTACCGCGGGTGGTTCGTTGATGTCAAAAACTGCTGAAGAAGCGATTGCTATCATTGATAGAATGGCTTTGAATGATCATCAAGGGCAACACAACCGTAGTGCATTGCAAAGAAAACCGGGAGTTCTTGAATTGAACACTAGTGATGCAATACTTGCTCAAAACAAGTTATTGACACAACAAGTGGAATTGCTCACTCAACAAATGTCAAAACTCCCTCAACAAATCAAAGAGATAAATGGGAGCCCTTCTAAAAATCAACATGTGATGTGTTGTGAATTGTGTAGGGGTGACCATCAAACTGGTTTTTGTCCTCCACCGGGTGAAGAGGTGAATTATGTGTCTAATCCTAATCAAGGATATGGTGGAAGACAACAACAACAACCTTACAACAATAACCAAGGTTACCAACAAAGAGGTAATCAAGGTTATCAACAAGGATGGAGGCCGGAAGCGGGCCCATCGAATCGTCAAAATCCTTATCAAGGCGGTTACAATCAACAACCTCAACAAACAAAGCTTTCTATCGAGGACACTCTTAGCCAATTCATGCAATTGCAAATTGCAAGCCAAAAGAGTACGGATGCCGCAATTAAGAACCTTGAAACTCAAGTCGGGCAATTGTCAAAGCAACTTGCCGATCAAAACAAAGGTCCTTTTCCGGCTACTACACAAGAAAATCCTCGTGAGCATTGTAAGTCAATTCTAACTCGTAGCGGTAGAAATATTGATATGGGTGTAGGAGAAATAGTTGAGGAGGAGATTGTTGAGAGTGAAAAAGATAGGGTGATTGAAGTAGAAAAAAATGTTGAGGGTGATTTAGTTGAAAATGAGAAAGAGAAAGAATTAGTGGAAAAAGAAACTCTTGAGAAAGTTGTAGAAAAAGAGAGAAAAAAATTGAGTGTGAGTGAAAAGGGAAAGAAGAAGGTGGATGATTCTATACAAGTGAAGAAATTACCTTACCCTCCCGGTCCGTCAAAGAAAGAAGATGCAAAGCACTATGCTCGGTTCTTGGACATTTTTAGCAAGTTGCAAATTAATGTTCCTTTTTCCGAAGCATTAGAGCAAATGCCGATGTATGCAAAATTCATCAAAGACATCATCACGAAGAAGAGAAGATTCTTGGATCCGGAGGTAGTAACGGTGAGCTCTTGTTGTAATGCGTTAATTCAACGCACTACTCCGATAAAATCAAATGATCCGGGGCGGGTAACCTTACCGGTGTCTATTGGAAATGTCCACATAGGCAAAGGTTTGGTAGATACCGGTTCTAGCATTAATTTGATCCCTTTGTCAATGGTGAGAAGATTAGGAATCAATGATTTGAAACCGACAAGAATGACGTTATCATTAGCAGATAAATCCACAGCTCATCCTCATGGAGTTGCGGAAGACTTGCTTGTCAAGGTTGACAAATTTTGGTATCCTGTTGATTTTATCGTCATAGACATGGAAGAAGATCCTGAGATTCCATTGATCTTAGGAAGGCCTTTTATGAAGACGGCCCGAATGATGATCGATATTGATGATGGCTTAATGAAATTAAGGTACCAAGATGAAGAATTATGTCTTGATCTCTTTGAAGCCATCAAGCATCCTAATGATGAGGATGATTGTTTTAGAATCGATGCTACCGAAAGGGCTATTATGAAAGTGGAGAATCAAATGCACTTATCGAATCCTCTTGAGAAGACTTTAATGGAAGCTCTCGAAGTTCTCACCAAAGATCAAGAGAAGGAAATTGAAGATTGCTTGAGAAACTTAGAGGCTTGTGAGGAGATGAATCCATTTGAAACTCAAATTGAAGAGTTGAAGGATGAACCTAAAGTTGAAGAGCAAAAGGTGGAGTTGAATGTGTTACCATCTCACTTGAAATACGTGTTTCTCGGTGACAATTCTACTAAACCGGTTATCATTAATAGTGGTTTGTCTAACAAGGAAGAGCATCGATTGAAGGAAGTATTGATAAAGAATCAAGAAGCAATAGGATGGGTTTTATCCGACTTGAAGGGTATTAGTCCGGCCTATTGTATGCATAAGATTATGTTAGAAGATGATTTTCGGCCCGTAGCACAACCTCAAAGACGATTGAATCCAACCATGAAAGAAGTTGTTAGAAAAGAGGTTGTGAAGTTATTAGAGGCGGGGATGATTTATCCCATCTCCGATAGTGAATGGGTGAGCCCGGTGCATGTGGTTCCTAAGAAGGGTGGATTGACAGTTGTGAGAAATGAGAAGAACGAGTTGATTCCTTCGAGAGCGGTGACCGGGTGGCGAATGTGTATTGATTATAGGAGGTTGAACCAAGCCACAAGAAAAGATCACTTTCCATTGCCTTTTATGGATCAAATGTTAGAGAGGTTAGCCGGAAGAAATTTTTATTGTTTCTTGGATGGTTATTCGGGATACAATCAAATATCAGTGAATCCGGCGGACCACGAGAAAACTGCTTTTACATGTCCTTTTGGCGTTTTCGCTTACCGAAGAATGCCATTTGGACTATGTAATGCTCCTGCAACATTTCAAAGGTGCATGCAAGCTATCTTCTCAGATTTGATCGAAAAAAGCATTGAGGTGTTCATGGATGATTTTTCTGTGTACGGGTCATCATTTGACTTGTGCTTGAAGAACCTTGATGTGGTGATGGAGAGATGCATTGAAACAAATTTGGTTCTCAACTGGGAGAAATGCACTTTCATGGTGACGGATGGGATTGTTCTTGGCCACAAGGTTTCTTCAAAGGGTCTTGAGGTCGATCCGGCAAAAATTGAAGTTATTGAAAAGCTTCCCCCTCCGGTGAATGTGAAAGGCATAAGGAGCTTTTTGGGACATGCTGGGTTCTATAGAAGATTCATCAAGGATTTCTCCAAGGTCGCAAAGCCTTTGAGTAATTTGCTCAACAAAGGTATGGAATTTAATTTTGATGAATCATGTCTAAAAGCTTTCCTAGAACTTAAAGAAAATTTGACCACCACACCCATAATTGTCGCTCCTAATTGGTCGCTTGAGTTTGAACTCATGTGCGATGCTAGTGACTATGCGGTTGGTGCGGTCTTAGGCCAAAGGAAGAACAAGCAATTCCATGCTATACATTATGCGAGCAAGGTTTTAAATGAGGCACAGGTTAACTATGCCACTACCGAAAAAGAATTGCTCGCAATTGTATTTGCATTGGAAAAGTTTCGCTCTTACCTCATTGGTTCTAAAGTTGTGTGTTATACTGATCATGCCGCAATCAAATATCTTCTCACCAAGCCTGATTCAAAACAGAGGCTTATTCGGTGGATTCTTTTGCTTCAAGAATTTGATCTTGAAGTGAAAGATAAGAAAGGTACAGAAAATTTGATTGCGGATCATTTGTCTCGGTTAGTGAATACCGAGGTGACAAACAATGAAAAAGAAGTGAGGGAAGAATTCCCGGATGAAAAACTGTACATGGTACAAGAAGTTAGACCCTGGTTCGCAGATATGGCTAATCATAAAGCATCTGGCTGGATACCTGAGGATCTAACTTGGAATCAAAGAAAAAAGTTTTTGAACGATGCTAATTTCTATGTTTGGGATGATCCTCACTTGTTTAAGTTGAGTAGTGACAATCTTTTGAGAAGATGTGTCGCAGATGAGGAGACAAAAAGCATTTTGTGGCATTGCCACAATTCGCCTTATGGTGGTCATTTTAATGGTTTGCGTACGGCCACAAAAGTCCTTCAATCGGGATTTTGGTGGCCTACTTTGTTCAAAGATGCTTACCACCATGTTGCCTCATGCGACAGTTGTCAAAGAACTGGTGGAATAGGGAAAAGAGAGGAAATGCCCCTCCAAAGTATTGTAGAAGTTGAGGTATTTGATTGTTGGGGTATTGACTTTGTTGGACCATTCCCTTCCTCAATGTCAAATGAATACATCTTGGTAGCTGTGGATTACGTGTCTAAGTGGGTGGAAGCGATTGCTTCACCCAAAGCGGATGGTAAGACCGTGATAAAGTTTTTGAAGAAAAATATATTTTCGCGGTTTGGCTCGCCAAGAGTATTAATTAGTGATGGTGGATCTCATTTCTGTAATGCTCCGCTTGAAAAAGTGTTGGAGCAATATGGAGTAAAGCACAAGGTAGCTACTCCATATCATCCACAAACTAATGGGCAAGTTGAGAGGACCAATCGAGAGATTAAGAGAATTCTTGAGAAAACTGTGTCTAGTTCTAGGAAGGATTGGTCAATGAAGCTTGATGAAACCTTGTGGGCGTATCGGACCGCTTTCAAAGCACCGATCGGTCTTACACCATTCCAAATGGTGTATGGTAAAAGCTGTCACCTTCCCGTAGAACTAGAACATAAGGCATATTGGGCCTTGAAGCTTTTGAATTTTGACCACAAGTTGTGTGGAGAGAGAAGAAAAATCCAACTTAATGAGTTGGAAGAGATGAGATTGCATGCCTATAAGTCTAATTCGATTTACAAGGAAAAGACCAAATTCTATCATGATAGTAAGGTTAGAATGAAGGACTTTAAGGTAGGGCAATTAGTTTTACTTTTCAATTCCCGGTTAAGACTTTTTCCGGGAAAGTTGAAGTCTAAATGGTCCGGACCATTTTTGGTCAAAGAGGTTAGAAGCCATGGGGCTATTGTGATAGAGGACCAAAAATCAAAGCAAGAATGGGTAGTTAATGGTCAGAGGTTGAAGGTTTATCGAGGATGTGATTTTAATCGTGAAACTTGTGTTTTATCGTTTGGTGATCCTTGATTGCCTTTGACCGTCGAGCTGACCGACGTTAAACAAAGCGCTTATTGGGAGGCACCCCAATTTGTATATATTCAGCTTGTTTTATGTGTTTTTTACCGTTTATGTTTTTTGCGTTCTGGTCGAGCCAAAATCATTCTACCGGTACAGTTTCACATGCTGGTAGAAAGAAAAATTTTTCTGTGTTCTGTCAAGGGCGCTTAGCGCGCTCCTAGCCCGCTTAGCGCGCTTTTGAAATTTTGGAACCCTTCGTTCCAGAGACTTGCGCGCTTAGCGCGCTTCATACCCCGCTTAGCGCGGGTTGGTTTTCAGAAAAAAAAAAAAAAATATTTTTGATTTTGGGCCCTGTGACTTTGACCCGGCCCAGCGCGTTTTCTGAAGGGAAAATAGGGTTTTGAGGTCTTTGTGCCTCATTTTCCCCATTTTTGCTCTTCTAAGCTTGCTTTCTCTTTGCTTCTCCATTTTAGTCTTTGCTTTTTCTTCATCTTCATCATCACCAAGGTAAGCAGCTTCTTCTCCATTTCCTTTTCTATTTCGTATGCTTGTTTTATATCTTAGGGTTTAATTGTGGATTAGGAATAGAAATTTTGTGGTTAGGGTTTGTGTTTTGAAAACTTAGTGATATAATCTGATTTCCAGTGCCTTGTACATGTTTAGAATAGAATTTGGGTGCTGGAAATGTTTGGTTGCAACCCTGGTTCGCAGGGAATTTTTCTGCAAATCGCAGAGCCCGCTTAGCGCGGTAGGCGCGCTTAGCGCGGTCTGGGGATTTCAGAAAAATTCCCTCTTCTGCCTGTTTTTGTTTGATGCAGGGGGAGTGTTCTATTGCTTTGATTCTGATTGTAGCTGTTTATTTTTGTTATTTTTATGTTAACATGTTGGTTCTGTGTTGCCATTTCTGTAATTATTTCAGATGGGACCGAAATTCCTGGGCTCTAAGAAAAGAAAGACCGGAACCGAAGGTGGCAGTTCTTCTCAAGCACCTAGGGCTATTCCGTTTAATCAAAACCGTTTTAAGAGTCATGTTCAGGAGGAGAGGTATAAGAAGTTAGAGGTTAGGACATGGTGGCCAGAGAGAATTGTGAGGATCAATCCTGAGGGAACCTATGGGTGGTGTCATCACACCATTGAGGAGTATGGTTGGCTTAGACTTTGTGAGCCTGCACCTAAGTTTCATTTGGAGATTGTAAGAGAGTTCTATGCTAATGCCGTTCCAAATGAAGAATTTCCGGTTGAAGGTGTTCCCTTTGAGTTCAAAACTTGGGTTCGTGGTAAGGAAATTGATTTTTCTCGTCAGGCTATCCGTGAGTTTCTTGGAACTCAATTACCCTTTGAGGATGGTGAGCTGTGTGGGTATCATGTGCAATTAGCAAGGGGTAATTTCGATTGGGAGCATCTGAAGGAGGTCTTGTGTTCGGTTGGGCAATCTTATGATCTTAATCCTTCACAGCAGCCCCAGAAATTCTCTAGGAAGTCGTTGTCAACTAATGCTCAGATTCTCATGTCTGTGGTCCTTCATAATTTGAGGCCTAGGAGTCACACTTCTTCTTTACCTGCTGAGTCTGCTGCTTTGGTTGCTCGTATGATTGAGCATGAGCCGATTGATATTACTCGCATTATTGCGAATGAGCTGAAGAGGGTTGCTTTGAGTGGAACTCGCCATGGTGATCGTGCTCCCTGCAAGTTGATATTCCCGGGTTTGATCATGAATCTGTGCAGGAAAGCTAGAGTGCAGATTCCTTCTGAGGGGCTTATGTCCATTGACACTTTTATTGATGATACTTTTATTGAGCGTTATTGTTTGTCCAGGTTAACTGCTGTTCCTGTTGCTGCTGCTCGCCCTGCTCGCCGCCGTAGTGATCCTGATAGAGAGGAGAACTTGGCATTTCATATGGCACATCAGAGAGCATTCATGTTTATGCATGACGCTATGTCTCAGCTGAGGGTGCAGATGATGGAGCCCCATGTGGCTCATCCGTGGAGTTCTCGCCAAGATTTGGTGGATTATGCTAATTGGCCTGAGGTCAGTCCATTTCCTGAGGAGGAGGGAGATGGTGGCGAGAATGAGAATGTGGAAGATGATGATGAGGATGAGTAGTTCTTTTTAGTTAATACTTAGTATGTTTAGTTAGTATGTTTAGTGCTAGTTTTTTTTATTTTTGACTTAAGCTTTGTAGTTTTTGTTCCGTCCTTTTATAGGATGAGGTATTTTGAACCTTAGGCATTGCTATGCCTTTTTGGATATTTTGACACCTGTTGGTGTTTGTTTTTAATTTATTAAGTTTTTAGTTTAATTGCTTTTATTTCTATATACATATGCAATTGTGTTTTTAAATTTTTGTTGTTGTTCTTGTGAAAGTGCTTCCTTTGATGAAGCAAGCTTTTACAACCAATTGGGGCGGTGATGATATAGTGTGAAATTAGTACGTGCAAGGTACATTTCTACCGTTCCTTTAAATATACCATGAATGAGATGCTTGTAACTGTACAATTGAGATGTCATATTTTCTTTAACAAATATAGTTCAATAATGAATCATTTTAGTTCTAAAACTAGTGTGAGGAGCCTTTCCATTGTACATATATATATTATTTTGTGGTTACCAACAATGTGCGTTTAACTCGTGTTTATTATGTTGAATCTTGCGTTTTTATTTTAATTGTGTAAAGCATGAAAGTGATCAAAGCATTTTGTTTCGCATTACGAGTATAACTTCTCTTCCAAATATAACCTACCCGGTGAGTGTGTGAGTATTTGCTAACCACTTTGAGCCATTTTGCCAAGATTCAATCGGTATCATGTCATGCCTTATAATTGCCGATTTTTGATTTGAATCTTGATGACTTTCTTTGAACCTTGAAAAGTACCATGAAATGTGGTTAGGATTGATTCCTTTTCGCCTTAGAATAGGGAGCATTCGTGATTATGTGGTGGTAATATTCAAGTTGGGGAGAATAAAATTTTGATCTTGGTTGTATTGGTGTGTAGAAGAAAATAAATAATTGCTCAAGAGAGAAAAAGAAAAAGAGAAAAGAAAAAGAAAAAAAAAAGAGAAAAGAAAAAGGAAAAGAGAAGAGCTTTGTATATAGCTAGTTCTTTTAAAATAAAAAGATGAACTCTTGAGCAATAAAATTGTGTGATCGGTTGATAAGGATGTGTGGATTTAATCATGATTTGAATGCTCTCTTAGGAATTGACCCCTTTTGTTTCAATGGCCTTGAGAAATGACACTTCCTTGTTAACCAACCCAAGTTTCAACCCTTAAGTCTTTGTGATTCTTGCTTCTACACTTTTTATATAAATGTTGTGTAGATGATTGCATAATTAATTCTGGATGTTGGCGACATTGTTGTGTGAGTGTTAGGTCCTCAATTTTGTCTCTTACTAGAGAAGTGTGTAGGTTGTGATTCAATTTTGAACTTATTTTGTTTTAGGAGCTATTTACATCAATTGTGTATTTAGGATTAGTATCTCAAGCATGGTATTATTTGAGCAATGGTGAGATGTTGCTTGTGTGCTTATGGAATTTGAACCACCCATTTGTTCTTGTCTTAGCTTGTGCTCTCTTGGTTTTGCTTGTTGATTGTTTTTGTGTTTGTTTTCGTTTGAGGACAAACAAAGGTTTAGTTGGGGAGAGTTGTTAGTTACCAATTTGTGTAAATATCTTAGGTAATTTTTGGTAACTCTCAAGTCTTTTTGTGGTTAATAAGTAGTATTTTATTGTCATTTGGTATATATATATTCTTATATTTATATTATTGTTGAATAGTTCTTATCTTTGCAATCTATGTTGGATTTTGTAGTTTTTATAGATAATTGGAAGCTTGGACCATGGAAAAAGCACTTTGAAGATGTTCCAAGGCCAAAGCCAAGGATTGCTGAAAAGAGGTAGCGCGCTAAGCGAGGTTGAGCCCGCTAAGCGCGCTTTTGAAGAAAAGAAGGAAGTTCTGGCAGAGAGTTCCGCGCTAAGCGAGGTCTGGAGCCCGCTTAGCGCGGTTGGGCGGTTTGAGCAATTAATGATAGCGCGCTTAGCGGGCTGCACCGCGCTAAGCGCGGTCTGCGAAACTTTGTTTATTTGTTTATGGGCCAGATCACTTTTGAAGTTGTGTGGAGATATTTTTAGAGAGAAACAAGAGCAATATACACTGTAGCAAATATAGAGTTGAAGATTGGAGGCCTTGATCGTCGATTAATCGCCATTTGATGCTTGTTGATCTTCATCCTTACCTTCTTATGCAAGCTACCATTCTCATGGATAGCTAAATCACTTTTGTATCAAGATAAGATGTAATCTTCCTAGCCTTTTGTATGTTTTTCTTGTGAATATATGTGTATGAACAAGTGATGATCAATATAGATGGTTTAGTTTGTTTATTAAAGCTTTTTCTTTGGTATGAGTGTTTGAGACATCAATGTTTGTATCTAGACCTAACTAATCATCTTTCAAACTATAAGTTGCAGACATGGATTTAGAGTTTGATGTTTACTAAGTATCGGTTCTTAAAACGTTATTTGTATTGTTTAAACGGTGGAGAAATCGTCGGTTAAACAATACGGTAAATCTAACTATATCGTTGCGGACACGGACGATATAGGTGTCGATACGTAATTATATTGATCGTTAGCAAGTTCATAAGCATCTATTTATAAGGAGACATACAAATTTAGGTCGATGAAATCGAATCTTGATACATTTTCTTTAACTTAGAACTTTCATTAATTTACTCTTTGCTACTAAAAGAATTGAATGATCTTTTGCAAACCCAAATTTAAAGTAACCATAACTCAAGACAAAATAGGCTATAGAACGGCGGTGATATCGCAATAATCCCTGTGGATACGATAATAGCGAAAAGTACACCACAATACTCTTTCAACAGGTTTCTACAGACCTTTCAACTACCATCTGATACTTCACGTAGCTGCTAAAATCATTCTTCTGTTCTCCAGCTTCTTCAATGTCATACTTGTTTTTCAGATCCTCTTAAACATATTTTGAAGTATCACAATTACTCTAATAGTCATACAGATCATTTGCGATTCCATTCAGAATGTTATAATCATTCTTTCTATAAGGTGATTTCTTTCCTAAGCTGTAAATTGTTCGCTTTAATCTGTGCAGCAGATTCAGCTTCAACACTATTACGTGTTCCTTTTAATCATCAGATTTCTTACCATTAGTTTGTTCGGTTGATCCAAAAGGAGCAACACAATATCCTCGGTCAAAATGTTAGCTATATTTTTCAACATTAAGAAGAAAATCATCATTTGTTGCCAACATTTGAAGTGACATCTCTCAAACATGAACGGTTTGTCAAAGAAAGTATCTACAGAAGTACCAATAATTTCTTCAGTAGCCATGGCAATTCGGTACGCTTTCTTTAAGACGTTCCGCGGTACTGCCAAAATTATGCAAAGCAGCTCTTAATAACCACGACGCCTCCACGATAAAACAACCCAGTTCTATACTATACAATTACTACTTTCACGGTAGATAATCGGTCTAGAAATATATCCTCAGATGGTACTAAGACCATTCTTAGTATCTGGTTTAACGACCAGTCGTAGTAATTTCTCAAACCAAGAGAAATATCAATAATTCTCTAAAGAGAATCCAAGAAAAAAATATACTTGATAATTTCTAAACTCAAACGAGGAGAAATTAACATTATTCTTTAAGGAGAATTCAAGAAAGTACTCGGAAAATTCAACAAGTAGAAAGAAAGGAGGAGAAGTTGGCGCTTCGACCATTCCTGGATATTGTGATTTCTTATCTCATTCAGTGCCATTCCTGAGTGTTGTGATTCTTTTTTCTTTCAGTGCCATTCCTGAAAGATGTTTCTCACTCTATTCAGTGCCATTCCTGGATATTGTGATTTCTTACCTCATTCAGTGCCATTCCTGAGTGTTGTGATTCTTCTTTCTTTCAATGCCATTCCTGAAAGATGTTTCTCACCTTATTCAGTGCCATTCTTGGATATTGTGATTTTCTCACCTCATTCAGTGTCGTTCCTAAATGTTGTTGACTCTCTTTTATTTCTTTCAGTGCCATTCCTGAATGACCATTTGAATCACTTTATCCAATGCCATTCTTGGATATTATTTTCTCACTTCATTCAATGATGTTCTCGGATGTTGTGATCTTCGCTTTATTCACTGCTATTCTTGAATATCGTGATCACTTTATCTGGTGCCATTCCTGGATATCGTTTTCTCACTTCATTCAATGCTATTCTCGGATGTTGTGATCTTCACTTTATTCACTGCTATTCTTGAATATCGTGATCCTTTTATCTGGTGCCATTCTTGGATATCATTTTCTCACTTCATTCAATGCTGTTCTCGGATGTTGTGATCTTCACTTTATTCACTACTATTCTTGAATATCGTGATCCTTTTATCTGGTGCCATTCCTGGATATCATTTTCTCACTTTATTCAATGCTATTCTCGGATGTTGTGATCTTCACTTTATTCACTACTATTCTTGAATATCGTGATTCCTTTATTCAGTGCCATTCCTGGATATCATTTTCTCACTTCATTCAATGCTATTCTCGGATGTCGTGATCTTCACTTTATTCACTACTATTCTTGAATATCGTGATCCTTTCTATCCAGTGCCTTTCCTGGATGTCCTTTCCAAATTCAGTCATGCTTTACTCTTGGGAGCTTCTGTTTACTGTCTCTTTCTCCCGTGAAGTCCAAGTTTTATTCCTGGATAACACATACCTTTTCCCCAGTGGAATCCTTTCTTATCTCCCCAGTGGTGTTATATTTCTCTCTATTCCATAATCATACTTGATGCATCCATTAGCATCACATTATATCTTAGGTTCAAAAATTGTGTGTTTTATATTTAAGTCTCTTTAATCACGTCGAGCTGAGGATTTTAACCCTCACATCTCCGGATAGAAGAAACTTAAATAGGGGCATCTGTCATACCCCAATTTTTGACCCTAAGATCATACAACATTTGCATTTTAATCATCAATCAAGATCACAATCTTGAGGTATCATTTTGTCTTTAAGGGGAATCATCAAGCACTTTTAGCTTTTTTATTTGTTTTATACTAACCAAAATCCAAAAATATGTATTTTGTCTCTTTTGTTTATATTTTACAGGTAAAAGATCGGGCAAAAATCAAAACAGTGCAGGAAAACAATTTTTGGAAATTTGAAGGTGGAAATCGATTTCCTACAGAGGTAAATCGATTTCCTGGGGCGAAAATTCAAAAAAAATTAAGGAGGGAAGCATGACATCACTTTGGCACCAATTTTCTTTGATCATTTTTGTCATTTTACCAATTTTCCACCTCACTAAAATTAATTCCCTTCATTAAACCCCATTTTACCATTTTTACCATTTAAATACCATTTAAACACCAATTAAACACAAGTTAATTACCAAATGCAAAAAGACCAAATTGCCACTACTCTTGCTCCCATCCTATAAATAGAGGTCTCTACTCCCTAATTTCTCAATCTTGGAGAGCCAAAAAATTGCTTGCAAATTCATTTCTCACCCTTTCCAAAACCCTCACCCAAAGTTCATTTTCATAGAATTAGTGAGATTCACATTGAATCTTACTAATTTTGAACTAAACCTTCTACATTTCTCTCTTTTCTTTGTTTGTTCATCTCCAATTTTGAAGGATCTACACACTTTGTGCTTGTTCTTGAAGCTACATCAACAATTTGGTTCAAGAATTGGTAAATTCCTAAACTCTAAGATGTAGATCTTTCTTGCTTGTGTTCAATGCATCTTTGATGCTATATTGGTCCTATTTGATGGTGAATTGATGGAAAATTCGTGCTCCAATTGATATGTGATCATAAGGTGTTTGTATGTTTGCTTAAGTCAAGTTTTATGCTTCTTAATGCTGATTTTTTGAAAACTGCACTAAGGAAATCGATTTACTCCTAAGGGAAATCGATTTCCATTCCGTTTCTGCGCCAGATTTGAAAACCTGCACTAAGGAAATCGATTTCCTCCTTAGGCAAATCGATTTCCCCTGGGACAGAATGTGTTTTTTGCCTTTTGTATGCTTGTTTTGGTATCTCTTATTCCTATACTTCCTTGATTATGTGCTTATGTAATTTTCATTGTTCTCTTTTTATTTCTTGTGATCGATGAAGGTCTTGACATCTTGAGAATTCTATGGATTCTTGATGAAGACTAGATCATGTTATCTTTTCATTATTTTTCTTCTTATTTCTTATTTTCATCTTATTTTCTTTTGATCGATGAAAGTCTTAATATCTTGAGAATTCTATGGATTCTTGATAAAGACTAGATCAATTTATCTTTTAATTCTTACTTTCTTCTTATTTTCTTTTGATCGATGAAAGTCTTAATATCTTGAGAATTCTATTGATTCTTGATAAAGACTAGATCAATTTATGTTTTCATTCTTATTTTCATCTTATTTTCTTTTGATCAATGAAAGTCTTAATATCTTGAGAATTCTATGGATTCTTGATAAAGACTAGATCATTTCTTCTTCTTCTTCTTCTTCTTATTTCTTTTGATTGATGATTTTGATACATGGAGAATCCTCCTACATTTGTCCCGACTCGATAAAAAGATCAAATATGGAAGAGAATTGTATGCGGTTGATTTAAGACTTACGGAAATTTATCGTGTAGTCGCTATGATTTTATCAAGCTTCTGATAAAGTTCCATTGAATTTAAATCCGAGAACATCTTTCACTCACCATCGATCTTCATTACTAACTTTGATAACATACTTGACAAGTTTCAAGATGGTTATCTTTAACATCTAACAACTAACTTTAATTTCCGCACTTTATTATATTGCTCTTTATACTTCTCGCTTTATCGCTTTATTTTATCATTTCATCATATTTACATTCCGCCATTTTCTCTTTGTCCATTTGGACGTTTATATTCCGCTATTTTTTCTTTGTCCATTTGGACGCTATGTTTATGTTTCCGCTATTTTCTTTTTGTCCACTTGGACCATACTTTACTTTTATGCTAAAACACTAATAAATAACCAAAATCTAAAAAACATTTAAGGCTCTTTTTTGGACTATTGGTTACTATCCCGAGCATTTTGGAGATTCGGACTTATGGACTTAGTACCTCTGGACTCTTATTCCGTTATTACTCTGCTGTTATTCTGTCTGTCTGGCATTGGATTGTTGTCTGTTTGTACATGCAGGTATTTCCTTGAAAGTCCTTGATGGCTAATTCCAAGGCATTGATATAAGGATTTTACCCGAAAACAGCCGTTACTCTGCCCGATTTCCGTCAGAATTTTAATGTGCTTAATGCAAAGTGGTTCTAAAGATAATAAGTTCATCTGGATCCCAAGTGATAATGTGTTGGTTTAGTGTCGATATTCCAAAGGATGGGAAATCTACCTTGACTCACAATGTCAACTGTTGGCTTCTTATTTCGGTTAGACCGTTCTTTTCCTTAGCTTTTATTTTACGCAATAGGATAGCCTCTTCATCTCCTCCCCTTCTTTAATTTTCAAAATCTTCTCTCTTTTTACAAAACCTTCTTATGTTTGAAACCTTTTCAAAACCTTTCTCTAAAAATATATTTTGCCCTTAGTGGCCTTTTTCTTCAAAAAGTTTAAACACGACTAATTGTCGAAACGAGTGGCGATACCCCACGATTTTGAAATTGATTGATATAATGAGATCTTTTCCGCATGAGAGAGCTAGTGGCATACTCGTCGATTTTATCCGAGTTGGAGCCCTTCTTTCATTAGCGATGCAAAGAACTCATTTATTCTCATGCTCAAGATCAATGGCTGAGTATTTCTCTCCGACGACGATAAAGTGTTTATTCGCTTTTTAAAACGTTTTCCCTTTAAGCGGAACTACATTAGCTCTGACTTCTCCATTGCACCGAGGAGGCATGTAGGCACAAGGCTTAACGTCTTGCCGAGCTTATTTTTAAAAATAAAACAAACCCCTTTTTTAGCACACACGACACAGATTTTAAAAAAGGTTCCTGTGGAATACCACAGATATGAGGGGTGCTTAAAACCTTCCCCTTGTATAATCAACACCCGTACCTAAGATCTCTTTTTGTTTTAAAAACAAACTTTGGGTTTTTTTCGTTCTTTTCCCTTTTCCTTTGGAAACAATAAAGCGCGGTTGCGACTTTCACTGAAATATTGAGTCGAGTCAACACAATGGCTTCGATCTCAGATTTTCCCCGCTACAGAATGCAGATAAAAATACCATGTAGTTACATTTGAAAAAATGTGAAATGTTGAATGTTCTTTAGCCAATACATCCTTATATTAGAATGAATGCAGAAATCAGCATAAGAAAGTGTATGGTTAGTACCTTTCTAATACAAAAGCACAGGAATGACTTTCATGGTAAAACAAAGAAGACATATTTCATATTATTTAGTTTTTTACTTCATGAACAAATCATAATCCACTAGCCAGTTTATATACTCCAAGAAGAAAAATACCAAAACACCAAAAAGGGAAATACCAAAAAATTAACAGATGGGTTGAAACTTTAATACTATCATTAACATCATCCTTCTTCCTCTTATAAGCTTTAAGTTTTATCCCAGTCGTTGAAACATATGTAACAAACTCCCTGTCGAACTCATTTTTATCAGTTGCGGTTGTCAATGTAAACCTAGCAACGATGAATGAATTGTTAGTGTCACAAACAAATACTAATAATTTTGATCTTCAACTGTCATAAATGTATACGAAACACCACTGCGGTAATTTACTATAAACCCTGATACTCATTAACAGAAATTGATTCATGAGATACATACAAATTCATGGCTGCAAATGAATAAATGGCTAGAACATATATAGCTACATACAAATTCATGGCTGCCACTGAAAGGATAAAGATGTGGAGTTTGCTGAAGTGAATAAAAGGAAGAACGTATTATTACAATTCAGGTGTTGCCTGCAGTTTAGAAAGTATTTTCATTAGTTTTATGACTCAGAATATAAGCAACAAATAGATTAGTTTATGACTCTAAGTATATCATAAGTGAAGATTGAGATATCAAATGTTACTTTCTTTGTCGTAAGTATTCAACAAAGTGAGGTTCTTGGAAAACAATTGAGCGGTATTCTTTTGTTGCAATGACAACCATCTTATCCAAAAGGGAACGCTATTCTGGTTTTGGTGACACGAGAGGATTGTTGAAAGTATTTGTGGGTAAATATTTTCTGTAATATATCGTATCCACAGGGATTGGTTAATATCACTGCCGTTCTATAGTTGTTTATTTTGAGTTAAGAAATTTGGTTTGGTTTGTTTTATACTAATAATAATATCAAAAGCAAATAATAAAATAAAAGCGAGTAAAGGATTTTGTGTTAACAAATAAAGAAAGATGTTGAGTCTTTAGGGTTCATCAACCTAATCCTATACAATTATCAATTAATTCACAATAGAACAATCCTTTGAATCATTATCTTCACTTATCCTCAAATAAGATTCCATGTCTGCAAATCAAATTAGATAACTTTTACCGGTATGAGATTCGATCTCTCCAAATCACAATAACGATAATAGTAATTAAGAACGATAATTATGAAAACCCAATTACAATTCCATCTCTGCAAATTGCAATTGAATCAATATAGTAACCTAGGGCAAAAGTTAAATCCTTTCTTTCGATCAAAGATTCAACAATGATGTAAATTAAAAGCAAGGTTTCTTATTGATAATAAATTCAAACAATTGTTCACAGGAATTAATCAATGGTAATGTATATTCATAGGTTAACTACTACCTTAGACTCAACAAGAGGGATTTAGCTCTCCATAGACATGAAGAACATACAAGAGTCAATGGAGGAATTCATCTTCATCAATAGAATGCCTTCAATTGGTAAAGAATCCACCTTCTATTGTTATTCTCAGCTTCAGAATCAGATAGCCCTCCTAATTTCGCTCCCACAAAAGTATATAACCACTTGGAAAACTAGGGCTTTAAAACAGAACTTTTGGGCTTTTAACGCCGAGGCCGCGGCGCGGCAACGGGCTGGCGCGGCGCGCCCCTCAAACAGAAGTATTTTCGCGGCGCGCCTAGGAACTCTCGCGGCGCGCCCTTTGTACTTTCCATCTTTTTCTTCAGCCTTTGAGACTTCCAGCTTTCTTTCCTCCTCATGTTCTTCTTAAGTTCTTATTCAGCTCAAAACCTGCAACAATAACACCCACAAGTGATTCGATTTGCTTTACGCACGAACTAAACTTATTCAGTTCAATTCTTAATAAAAACCTATGGATTCATCACATTTTTGCATTGGTTTAGAGAAGAAATCACTTATATTAACACATGAATTTACCATTAATTTACTCCTAACAAACTCTCCCCAACTTAGAGTTTTGTTTGTCCCTAAACAAAATTACTTACCTCCAGCAAAGTTTACCGACAATTAAGCAACAAGTTTTTCAAAAAGTTTTTCTCAAGTGGTTCAATCCAGTAACCAAGTCAAATACTCCTCTTCTACCTGCAAACTCAGAACATACACATGAAACAAACTTTGAAAGCAAATCACCTCCAGAAGTTCAAAACACTACACAATTGTAATTGAATCAGCACTAATCACTCTCATCAAAAAGCATGATGAATAAACGAGGGGTTAAACACTCATCCACACAATTAAATCAACAAAAATCCATATCATACGTTTACCGGATTGCTCGCATCAAGTCTTGTGGAATCTGAGAATCAGAAGGTCTTTCTATGGTTGTAATGTGGTTTAGATTCAAAGAAAAGAAGATAATCAAGGGTTGTTCCTAATATAGGGAAGCATCCAATTCATAACTTATTTCTTTTTCTCTAAAACTTTAATTCTCTCACCCGTTCATCCTTTTCCATTCGTAGCTTGGTTCTTCTTTTTCACTTTTTTTTTTTCAACAACCGTTATATTCAAACGTTGTTCTTTTTCCTTCAATTTTCTTTTTTTCTTTTTCAAGCTACGACTTCTTTAATCTTTCACCAATTACCATAAGTACTTACTCTTCTTTTGAATGTGACTCTCCCCAACTTGGAGATCAACCTGTATTCAGATTATATGAGTGCTCCCCTACTTTCTAAAAAGGTCAAAGAGAAAACACATCACCAAATTTTATGGTTGATGGTCCAGAACAAAACTTTTTATTGAGATCAAAACTCACCAGCTATTTCCTTGGTGCATATTATGATACTTATCTTGACCTCAGGCTCAAAGAATGGTTAGCAACGGATCACACTCTCACAGAAGAAGATAATTTTTACGGTGGAGTCGGCTCAAAGAACTCTCAAATTCAAACAATTGCCTAAATCACTTCCACAGATTTCCACAGACGATGCAACAACCGGTTTAGCATGATACGAACACGTCAAAAATAATTGATGGTCTTCCTGCATATAGTAAACAATGGAAAGCTTTCCTCACAATGGTTAAGGCTAAGCCGATCCAACAAACAATGTACCATAAAGAACTTCTGACAGTATTTACTAACACCTTAAGTTTCATTGCACACATTAAGAGTTTGAGTTCAAAAATTCATACCTGCTTTGTTACTTATTGAAAAAGAGAGTGAAACTCAAAAATTTTGAACATTCACTTACTACCACTTTCATACATGTTGCTTCCTTGTTGATACTTCGCTTGAGGTTCTCGCTTTGTTATGGGACTACTTACTCTAACTGGGAGTACATAACAGACATAAAAACATAAAATTGAACATAAGAAATGCAAAGAGTAAATCCACCCCCAAACTTAAACTAAACATTGACCTCAATGTTTCGTAACAAGCCCGAGAGGGTTGACTCACAGAGGGTATTACAATATTACTTGCCTCTTCCTAGCTTTCACCAGAAAGGTTCCCTTATTATTTCCTGAAATAAAAATAGACAAAAATAAAACATTAGAAGTGTGGGTTACCTCCCACAAAGTGCTTCGTTTAACGTCGCATGGCTCGACGGTCCATTACCCCTTGTTTTATGGAGGGCATTTCCTTTTCCAACACTCGCTACTTTGTACTTCCATACCCACAAACTCATGAAGATAAAAAGCATGGATAGCTTTTCTCTTCACTTTATCTTCCCCATTCTTATCACTCTCCTTAGCCCTCTTAGGACTTTTGACATCATCATAATTTGGTTTCATTGGAGAAGATATGTTAGAGACTTTTTCTTGGAGGTTTTTGAGATTTTTGTTTTCTTGTGCACCTTCCGGTATACCAGTTGAATTTTTCTCATTTACCCCTGACCTGTGTTTCTTGACTCCCAGCATCTTCAAGGTTACTTCTTCATCAAATGATTTTAGCGTTAGCGTCCCCTTTTCAATGTCAAGATTACAGCGTCCTGTCGACAAAAAGGGTCTCCCAAGAAGGATCGGAGTTTCTTCATCTTCCGGAATGTCCATGATGTGGAAGTCAACAGGGAAAACAAACTTATCAACTTCTACTAGTACATCTTCCGCTACTCCATAAGATTTCTTAATAGTGTGATCGGCGAACCGTAATTGCGACTTACTTTCACTAATCTTGTCTAATTCAAGCCTTTTGAAAATGGATAACGGCATTAGACTCACACTAGAGCCAGAATCGAGAAGTACCTTTTTAAATGATATATTCTTGATAGTGCATGGTATCGCCACCGCCCCAGGGTCTCTTCTCTTAATTGGGATTTTTCTTGCTGCAGTGATTATACTACAATTTTCGATTGCCATTTTTGGTTCTCCCTCTAGTGATCTTTTTTTCGCCAATACCTCCTTCATAAATTTCTTATACACAGGTACGTGTTCCAGTGCTTCAAAGAAAGGTAAATTCACTTCTAACTTTTTGAACAAGGACGTAAATTTCCGAACGTCTTTCTCTTTTGAATCCTTCTTTGTTACTCGCAAAGGGAGGGGTGGTTTAATCACCTGTTCAACATCTTTCTTATTTTTTTCTTCAACTGGTTTCATTGGTAGTATTACAACTTCTGGCTCTTTTAGGTCCTCCCTTATTTCCAGATCTACCTCCATCGCCATAGGGTCACCTATCTCTTCTTTCTCTTTTTCCGATTCTGAACCCCTTTGACTCCTTGTTGTAACAGCATTAATTTTCTCCTGGTCTTGCGGTTTTTTTCCGGTTGAGTTTGGTAAGGCTCCTTGTGCTTGTAGAGTAAGTTGATGTGTTATTTGCCCCACTTGAGTTTGCAGGTTTTTAATTGCCGCTTCCTGGTTCTTCTGATTTATTACTGATGTTTGAATGAACTGATTCACTGTCTCCTCCAACTTGGATTGTCCTCCTTGCTGTTGTTGTGGTGGTTGAGTGTATGGTTGGAATGCTTGTTGTTGATACCCTTGATTCGGTGACCTTTGTTGTTACCCTTGGTTGTTGTATCTTGGTGGATAACCTTGTTGGTATGGCTGATTCTGATATTGATTCTGCCTTTGTCCTTGGTTATTATTCATGTAATTCACTTCTTCTTCTTGCACTGGTGGACAGAATCCTGTTTGATGATCTCCCTTGCACAATTCGCACCTAGCAACTTGATATGAATTAGATACCCCGTTCAGCTCCTTGATTTGTTGTGGTAGTTTAGACATTTGTTGTGTCAAAAGTTCCACTTGTGAAGTTAGCAATTTGTTCTGAGCAAGTAGAGCATCACTGTTGTTCAACTCTAACATTCCGGGTTTCTTATCTCTTACCGTTCGATCATGATTGCCTTGACGATCATTTAGAGCCATTCGCTCTATTATCTGAGTAGCTTCTTCAGGTGTTTTGGACATGAGAGAACCACCAGCTGTGGCGTCCAAAAGTGTCTTGTTTGTAGCTGTGAGGCCGTTACGGAACATATGGATTTGGTCAACGTCTGAAAAACCGTGTCCTTTGCACTTTCTCAACATAGCTTTATACCTTTCCCATGCTTCATTCAAAGATTCATTACTACCTTGAGAAAATACTGCTATTGCTGTTTTTGCTTCGAAGAATCGGTTTTGAGAGTAAAACCTTTCCAGAAATTTTTCTTCCAATGTGTTCCAATTTGTCATCACTACCTCGGGTTGATCCAGATACCAATCCTTTGCCTTAGATAGCAAAGAGTGTGGGAACAACCTCTTAAATAATGCTTCCTCATCAGCTTGAGCGACACCCGTAGTACCCGCTAACTCATAGAATCGAGTAAGATGCGTGTACGGGTCTTCATGGTCCAATCCGGCGAAAGGACTTGCACAAATCAATTGTATGATACCGGTCTTCAGTTCTGTCGGTCGCCCGTTGGCGGCAGTTCTCGCGAACTGAGGATTGAGTCTTGGACTATTAGCACATGGACCATTAGCAGCCATGTTGCCAACAGTAGGTTGTATAAAAACTTCCGGTTCTTCCTCCGTGAATAGTTCGTGAAAGAAGAATCCTTCTTGCGACTCGTCAATGGTTTCAAGTTGTTGTGACGATGTCGCGGTTGCGTTGTCTCTTGCTTTTGCTATGTTCGCTCTTTTTCGTGCTTTGCTATTTAACCTCCTAGCTGTCCTTTCGATCTCGGGATCAAAAAGAAGTTGATCGCTAGAAACTTTGCTGCGCATACACAATCTTCTGCAAAACTAGCAAACACGTGAAACAACCAAATAGAGAAAATAAAAATTAAAACTCAAAATAAGAACTATTGCAATGCATGCAATATTGACACCAATCCCCGGCAACGGCGCCAATTTGTTGAAAGTATTTGTGGGTAAATATTTTCTGTAATATATCGTATCCACAGGGATTGGTTAATATCACTGCCGTTCTATAGTTGTTTATTTTGAGTTAAGAAATTTGGTTTGGTTTGTTTTATACTAATAATAATATCAAAAGCAAATAATAAAATAAAAGCGAGTAAAGGATTTTGTGTTAACAAATAAAGAAAGATGTTGAGTCTTTAGGGTTCATCAACCTAATCCTATACAATTATCAATTAATTCACAATAGAACAATCCTTTGAATCATTATCTTCACTTATCCTCAAATAAGATTCCATGTCTGCAAATCAAATTAGATAACTTTTACCGGTATGAGATTCGATCTCTCCAAATCACAATAACGATAATAGTAATTAAGAACGATAATTATGAAAACCCAATTACAATTCCATCTCTGCAAATTGCAATTGAATCAATATAGTAACCTAGGGCAAAAGTTAAATCCTTTCTTTCGATCAAAGATTCAACAATGATGTAAATTAAAAGCAAGGTTTCTTATTGATAATAAATTCAAACAATTGTTCACAGGAATTAATCAATGGTAATGTATATTCATAGGTTAACTACTACCTTAGACTCAACAAGAGGGATTTAGCTCTCCATAGACATGAAGAACATACAAGAGTTAATGGAGGAATTCATCTTCATCAATAGAATGCCTTCAATTGGTAAAGAATCCACCTTCTATTGTTATTCTCAGCTTCAGAATCAGATAGCCCTCCTAATTTCGCTCCCACAAAAGTATATAACCACTTGGAAAACTAGGGCTTTAAAACAGAACTTTTGGGCTTTTAACGCCGAGGCCGCGGCGCGGCAACGGGCTGGCGCGGCGCGCCCCTCAAACAGAAGTATTTTCGCGGCGCGCCTAGGAACTCTCGCGGCGCGCCCTTTGTACTTTCCATCTTTTTCTTCAGCCTTTGAGACTTCCAGCTTTCTTTCCTCCTCATGTTCTTCTTAAGTTCTTATTCAGCTCAAAACCTGCAACAATAACACCCACAAGTGATTCGATTTGCTTTACGCACGAACTAAACTTATTCAGTTCAATTCTTAATAAAAACCTATGGATTCATCACATTTTTGCATTGGTTTAGAGAAGAAATCACTTATATTAACACATGAATTTACCATTAATTTACTCCTAACAAGGATACATTCCGTGTTCCAGGGTAGCTGCAGGGAAACGCTGAAGTGTTCTAAAGCACAAATGCTCTTCTCCGAATGATTGTTTGATAACTTCACCTTGAACTGTTACACGAAGTGAGCCGTGAATAGTATCTGGTGGCTGAGATAATATATCAAGATGAGTAGGACATCCTCCTCTTCCAACAGTCCCTCCTTTGTCGTGGAACATCGCGAGCTTAACACCGAACTCAAGTCAGTTCCCATCTTAATAAAGAATCGGGTATCATCTTAAGATCCTACAGGGCACTAATGATTTAGTTCGTTGTATTATGAGACTTCTCATCACCAAAAGCCAAATCAAAGATCTGCAAAAGTGTTGCATCAACCGCACACTCCACATCAACCGCGCATGCCACGCTCCACTGCCAAAGTGTTGCATCTCCTCACGCAAGGCCAGACCGCCGCCAACAGCCCCTGTAGGTCCGACCCTCCTCTCCGCCGCCTATATTTTCTGTAAGTTGATAGTGGGTTTGTGAGAAGAAGCATATCCATCCATGTACAATTAGAAGTCCAATTATATTTCATCATTTAGATATATCATGATATACCAACATCTTCATCAAAGAGTTAATGAGGGTCACTTGTACTCTGATGGACAATTCATACCCCATCCAAGAGGGAAACTAATTTTTTCAAAGAACTCATACTTGCTTGAACATAATAATTGGACCATAAATGAATTCAATGATAAAACATTTAAGAGTGAAGATTCATTTTGATCACTCACAAAAATTACATAACTCAAATTAATCCTTCACAAAAAACAGACCAAATATAATCTCTTACAAAATTTAACCGGACCATTTTAGTTCTTTTGTTAATATTTTTTTCAAACCGATTTTTTCCTACTTTTAAACCATGACTAGATCGCCAAGTTGGATTTTATTTTTTTCTTCATTTTTTAAATACTTAATATTGATTTTTTTAATTTTAATTTTATTTTTAATTATTAGTAACAAATGCCACATCGTATGCCTTTACCACTAGACTAATGAACATTAGTAACAAATAATTCTCATGATTTATAGTAATATTAAACAATTCTGAATTTAAAACAAAAAATATAAAATTTATACTCATGAGATCACAAACCCAAGTGCCTTCAAATTAAATGGTAGTCAATTTATTATAAATATGAAAAGTAATCTAAGTGGGGGTGGGGGGGGGGGGGGGGGGGGGGGGGGGGCTGAATGAATTAGATTAACCGATATTAGTGAAATTTTCTCGAGTATGAATATTAGCAATGTTGTTCTTATTTTTCTAAAACTGTTATAAATTTTAAAGCGTTGAAAATAAATACAGAAAAATAAAGAGCACCAAGATATATCTTGTTCCTATTTCCGAACAAGGGTACTCCAGTCCCCTCACACCCTGTGAGAGATTTCACTATGTCAGATACGTTACATTCGGTGCACTTGACTCTCTTAACTATCTTACACAATCACAAAGGCATACCACCTTTTGATTTTACAACACACAAGAGAAAACAAATAACTCTCACTTGAATACAATGATCACTTTCACTTAGTGAACAATACAAAATTTGAATAATATATTTGTACGAAGATGCTGCACTTGTATCAAATTCTATATAGAGAATAATCTTTTCTTACAATGATCAACTCAAATGAATATGAGTTAAATTGCTCATAAATTTTTCTCATATATGATGTAAAAATTATGCAGAAAAAATTTCACTAATTTTTTTTAATGATGAATACTTACTTAATAATTTAGAATAAACATTTACTTATTTCAAATAACACAAATAAATATTTGCTTATTTCAAATAGACTTAATTATAATTTTGGTTCCCCTATTTTACTTGATTCACGAAATTGACCCCTATTATAAATTATTGATAGTAGGTGTATTTTTTTTTATTTATAATCCAACCATTATAATAAATAAAAGTTTAAATTAGTTTTTTATAACGAATTTAGTGATGGTTTTTGGATTTGCTTTTTTATTGAAAAGATGGTAAAAGGCCAAAACAAAAGAGGTTATAAAGCGATTAACCGAAGAACAATGATTTCCAACAAATCGCCCTAAAAAAGATGATTAATAAAGGGCGGACAAACATAAAAAAATACACAAATCGTTATGTAAATCTATGTCATTCTTTGTTAAACTATTTGCACAAAAATTTGCTTCTCTATTCACATTCTTTAGAAGAATTTTCTTGTCTTGAGGGGAAAACGACTTTATCTTGATGATGAGACTCCTCCTAAAACTACAACCTGAGTCCTTGGATTGGATTGCATTCACTACTTAGGAGTCAATATTGATTTCAATTGTCTAAAAACCCAACATTGTGGTAAGTTATAAACCCTCATAAACTCCCCATAATTTTGCTACATACGCATTACAAAATCCAATTCTCTTTGGGAAACTTCTTAATCACTCCCATTCATTTCCTCTGACAAGACCTCAACACCATACTCTTTCCTTTAAGTCTTTAGCCCTTTCAGTATTCAGTTTAACCCAACTAAAGGAGGATATTCCATCAGACTAACTTAACTTCTCTTTGTTGATGCACGATGATGTTTGATGCTAACTTTGCACTTCCATAGTCACTCATCATCCTCCTTATTTGACTCTTTAGAAAATATGATCTATTAAAATTATCATCATAGATCTCTTTATTGAACATTCACTTTTCTAACCGTTTCAATGACAGATTCTAAGTTAAGCTATGAATATTCATCTTCTGCGATAGTATTAGTGACAAATTATAGATTTTGTTATGAGTATATTCATATTTAGCGAATATTTTAGTGACAGGTTCTTGGATTACCTATGAATATTCATCTTCTGCAATAATTTTAGTGATAGATTCTAATTTTACTATGAATTTTTATTTTCTGCGATTGTTTTTTGACACAGTCTGGATTCACCTATGAATATTCATCTTCTTTGACGATTTTAGTGGCAGATTATGAAGTTTATTTATGAATCTTCATCTTCTTCATCTTATGTGACATAAACTTTAGGGAGACTAATATATATAAAAAAAATTAGTGACTAAAAACGAAATTTCATATATTAAAATGGGCTATAAATATATTTAATTCAAAAAATTAAAAGGGAGATTTTAAAATTGTAGAATTGGGCTTAGATGTAAAAGTCTAAAGTAGAATAGTAGATTCTTCCATTCTATTGTCAGAGAGATATAAGGACCCTAATTGTAACAACGGATTATGGCAAATTGCAACTTTAAAGTTCATTTTATCTCCATTAATCAAAATTAGATTTCATGCTCTCATTTGGGCCTACACCCTTCCAAACACGTAAACTATACAAAATTTTTCTGAACTCTATCAAATTAAAAGTAATTTTTTAAATATAAAATATATAACTTTCGACATACTAAATTATTAAAAGTTAAAAAAATTAAGTATGAATATTCACACGAGAAATTTTACTTTGCAAAAATTTTGATAAATCAGGCATGAATTTTCATAAATCTGTCACAATAAATTATAAATCGATTTTATTGATGAATTTTGTGTTATAAATCAATTTTATTTACTATGAATTTTTTATTGAATCTTTTTTTTTTTTTGATAAATTTATTGAATCTTTTTAAAATGAAAGTTTTGGCTTAACTATATATATTGCAAGTTTTATAAATGGAATGTTAAAAGAGAATTATTTTTTTGAAAAATAAGTTGACTTTTAATGATCGACAAAATTCGTCATTAGAAATAAATTTTTCTATATTATCATATATTCAAGATTTATTAGATAAAAATTAATTTATATTGACAAATGTTATCTATCACTATGAAACTATTTTATTAAAAGAAATTTATAAAAATAAAATTCTCATATGAATATTCATGCCAAATCTTGTCTTTATAAACTTTTAATTTGAAATATTTTTTCCTAGAACATTGATATTAAAGATGATAAAATAAAAGGTATTTTGGATAATTTATATTTTCTAGGGTAAAGGTATAATTGTGAGGACATTATTTTAAGATCACAAGTCTTATTGATTACATTTTATTTTTTATTGATATATTTGGCGTAGTTCATTTCTTCTTATTATTAGGTTCTTATTGTCAATTTTATCAACAAGGAAAAAGTTCTTATTGCTAATATACAATGATTAACTTTTAAAGATTCGTTTCCCACATTAACGAGGAAAAAAAGATTATTACGTGGTTTTCTCTTAGACATACTTGAGCATGTAGCGACAAGGATACACTTTTAAGCACCACTAACAAAATGTCAAAGATGAATTTAAATGAAAAACGTTAGCTCTCTATAGTTGTCTTTTGAAATAAATGTGACTTTTTTTTTTAAACCAAAAGAAATTCAATAAAAATAAATAAAAAGGAAAGTACAAGATCACTAGGGGAGACCAAACCAAAACCCCTTTAACGAAGAAGTCTAAATCTAGGGGTACTCTCCTTGTCAAGCAAGAAGTCCCTAACAATGTCATTAATAACATGAGGAAACCAAGAAAAAATTCTAGATTTAAGGCCTAAACTATCCAAGAAATCGGCATAAAAATTGGCTTCCCTATAAATATGGGTGGTCATGAAATCAATAGTAAACGTGTAAGATCAACATCTAAGCCAACGAGACTTGATATTCCAAGACACCAGGTTAGTATTAGAAAAAGCATTAACTACAAGCATACAATCAGATTCCAACCAAAGTTTATTCCACCCAAACTCCTTGACTTTCTCGATAGCCATCATAACAGCACAAAACTCTGCATACTCCGCGTTTCCTTCACCTAAGAAATCACAGAAGCTGCCATGATGATCACCTTTGTGACTTCGAGTTCAATGTTGAAACCAATTTTGTGTGGACGGTAATGGAAGCCAAGAAGATGAGAAAAAGTATAAGAGAGATGAAAACTAGCAATCATATACTTTTTTAAACGAAAAATATATAATATATAAAAAAAGAGCTGCTCAAAGAAGTACAAATGAGGAAAACTGTTTACAAGTACAAGATTTACTAAACCAAAAGAAAAAGAAAAACCAAAGAGTCCAAATATTCAAAGAACTCCTCAAAACAACAAATTGGAAGACGGGTGAACTGAACCACTATTAAATATAAAGAGACCCGCGAACAACTCAACGTACCATATATTTGATGCTTTAAGGTTTTGAGTGGAGATGTGGGGTCTCCCTCTTTTGTAGTTCTAAAATATTGACTGTATTATTGCTCTCGACTTTTCTGGACTCCACAACAAGTGCTATCAGAGTCATGGTTCGAATTGATGGAAGAACGAGAGTTGGATCATATATTGGATCCTATTATAAGATGTATGAGCAGTGGCGGAGCCGTGAAAATTATAAAACCTAGACAATGAGATTGACTAAAATTTCATTTTTTATTTTGGTCCCTCAGTAACTAAGAGTTTCAATTTTTGCCTTCCTTTTTTGCCTCAACACCAAAAAAAATTTGGGCCAGAGTCTAGGCAGGTGCCCAACCTGGCTGGGCCTTGTTTCCGCCCCTGTGTGTGAGGGCTCATACTTCTGGAGGAAATTGTTGAGTGCAAGTGTGAGTGGGTAAGTCTCATATCGATTATAAATGAGTGGAATGTTGAGTTCATAAGAGAGAATACCTATATAGAGCTAATACATTGAGGTTTTAGGTGAAGATGTGGTATCTCCCTATCCCGTGATCCAAATATATAAGTCTTGTTGTTGCTAGACTTTCTTACTCCCCGCCAAGTGATATAAGTGCCATGGTTCGGCTTTGCAGAAAAGCGGGAACTAAATCTTGCATTGGATTATGTTATAGGACATAAGAAACTCACACTTGTGTGAGAGGTTGTTCGGTGCAAGTGTGAGTGATCCATATCCTCCATAAGTGAGTGAAATATTGGATTTTTCAAGAGACGTGATTCATGTACCAATGTTTTAAAATTTTGAATGGAGACGCGATGTATCTACTATAATTTTGAAACATTAATTTCGTAAATCTTTAATAAGTTTCATTTCACTTTGCTTCATCCTACTCTATATTTAATCATAGTTTTAAGAGTAAAATTTTACAGAGTAAAACTATAGCGACTAACCATTTTTTTAAAAAATCTTATTGATATGTTATCGTGATCTATAATTTCTAGAAAGTTAATCCAAATTAAATCACAATGATAATACTTAATTCATGTTTCGTATGCTTATTGTCTCCACTCTTCTATTAGGAAGATTCCTTCAATGTTTTAAATGTCTTCAGCAACGACAATGAGAAAAAGTAATTGTAATAATGCTTCTAATTTCAACCCCGTAAAGACGTATGTTTCTTTAGTGCTTAAAGAGCCAATAAACCTTATGTTTGATAAAGATGTATGCGACTTTGAGATGCTTAGGAAAGGGAGAGAACAGAATAAAAAGATGTAAAATATAAGATACGATGAAAACAAAAACATAATTCAAAAGAATATTAAAAGGAAAACTAATAAAAAGTATGAGAAAATCAAAATTCAACCACAAACTCGATATACAATAAAATTATCGTCTTCTAAGTGGATTGTACGTATGAACTTTTTTTTTCTTGCATATATTTTTTTCCTTACGTATGAACTTAGTTTAATTGTTTTGAAAAATATACTGGTGGACACAAATGTGCCAACATAAAAAGTAACATAGAAAGGTTCATATGAACTTTTGGACATAGTTAATTATGTAACGATCGACAAAGATACACTTTTTAGCCCTAAAAATGTCAATGATAAACTTTAAATATATAATATACGACAGCTCTCTATCGCTGTGTTTTGAAGCTAAACGTTACCTAAAGTTAAAATTAAATTCAAACCAACTTTGTGTGGGCGGTAATGGAAACAAAGAAGATAAGAAGAAGATGAAAACTAGCAATCATATATAAAATTAGTTTTAAAGACAATTTCTTGATCCATGTGTCATGTTCTACTACTATGTACAGCTTGATGTTTGAATTTCACCTTTCTGCAATTTGGCACGAGCTAAGCATTGAAATTAAGATCTTTAGTGAAAAAGAATAGCTAGATCACAATTTTTGCAGTCTTTATTTGAAAATGTAACTCCTATCTATTATCTCTTATAGATTTTCGAAAACAAGTTGATATTAAATTTACCATTATACCTTTTTCTTTTTATTTCTTATCATTATATGTTAAACTTTTAGACGGTATTTTATATTTTTTTTCTCAATGTTACATTAAATTGATTAATTTTATAATATCAATTAATAGTATTATATTAAGAGAAATTCTTGTAATGAAACAACCATAAATTCATATTCTTAAGAACAATTAATGAAAAGAGAAAATTTTTAATTTAGTTAAATTTTAATTCTTTTTTTAATTTGGCTCATGGGTAGTTGTGATTATGAAGGAGAGAGAAAATATTATATTTTATTTTAAGGTTAGTATTTTTGTAATATTATTTATCAACAACAAACATGGAAGTAATTATATTATATTAATTAAAATTCTTAAAGTTATTTTTTAAAGTCACTTAAGAAATCAATAAAACTTACAATTCATACACTTAACAAATGCTATGTCGCTAATTAATTTGTTAAATTCAATGTTTTTCTAATATATTTTAAAATAAATGAGAATAAATATAATGTAGAAATTATTTTTTAAAGAATACTACCTATAACAATTTTTTCATGTAATATACATTGAAAAAAATTAATCACTAAAAATTTAATTTAATTAAAACTAATATTTTATATTATATTGTTAAAAGATAAAAGAAAACAAACTATATTAAAACAAACTATAAAGAAAACAAACTATATTATATTAATGTCGCTCCTGATCGCTCGACCGCTCCGGTAGCGCTTGCACCGTCGTGGGCGGTTCTCTTCCGGTATTCCTGTAGAAGTCACTGAAAGGGTTTCCCCCTCTTTCTCAATTTTGGTTTAAATTCCTGGCTTTAGGGCTTAGGGACCTTATTGAGGAGTGGTGGTTTGAAATCTTTTTAGGGATTCTCAGGCTTGCTGGCTGGCCCTTTGTCTTTGGGAGCTTTTTTGTTTCTGGGATTTCTTCTTTGTCAGACTTCTTGTCACTTCGTTTTCGGTCGTCGCTGTTGTCTGTGGCTTTGGTGTGTGATTTCTTCTCTTCTTTACTCTCTGTGCGGGTTATGGGGTTTGTTAACAGGGGCAATGGTTGGTTTGAGGTTCGGAACAAAAAGGATCCTCACAAATGGATCCCTAGGTGGGACATTTTCCCTTTCGGTGGAAGGAATTTTGACGCTAAGGTGCTGAAGGGAGGGGTTGTGACTTCTGTTTATTTGTCTGAGTTCCCTGACTTCACAAAGGCTAAGGATATGTTTGAGTTGTTTGGCTGTATTGGTAAGGTGGTAGAGGTCTCAATCGCACCTAGGAAAAATAATGTTGGCAAGAGATTTGGCTTCGCTAGATTTGTAGAGGTGGAGGATGAGAGAATGTTGGCGGTGAGATTGGATAATGTCATTATCGCGGGCAGAAAAATTCACGCTAACCTTCCTCGTTTTCAGCGGAACGTTTTGGCGCCTGATAGAGTAAGGGGTGGAGGCACAAAAGGGGTTGAGAGGTTTGGGCAGCACTTGAAAAGCAAGTTTGTTTGGGGGGAACCAAGGAGGGATAACAGGAGTTTCGCGGAGGTTGTGAGTCCTGAAAAGGGGAGAGATGCATCTGCATTGAAGGAGAATGTTTCTCTTTTCAGTTTCAACACCAGGGCAGAAGATAAGATGAGATTGAGCAAGGCTTATGTTGGGAAAGTCTTATTTCCGGGATCAGCTTCCAACATCCAAACACACTTTGAGATGGAAGGGTTATTTGCCATTAAGGTTACACCTTTGGGTAGCGACCTTTGTTTACTCGAGGAGATGGAGGATGGATACATTGAAGACCTTATAGGTGAGGGTGAATCTTGGTGGAAGTCTTGGTTCTGTGAGATTAAGAGATGGGATGATTCGGTGGTTGGTGATAGCAGGGTGGTTTGGCTCCGTTTTTACGGCATTCCGGCCCAGGCGTGGTGTTCGGACTTTTTTGTGGGTGTGGCGAATTCTTTGGGTACTTTTCTTTGTGTCGATGAACATACGTCGAAAGGAGATTCTTTGGATGTAGCAAGAATAATGATGAAGGTGCCTATCTCTTTTGTTATTCCGGAATCGATTCGGGTGGCTATTGACAACAAGATTTTCTCTCTATTTATTAGGGAGGATGTCATAGGATCAAGCCGGTTTGGTTCGAACAACTTTAAATCTGTTAAATCGGTTGTTTCTACGGACCCGGGGGATGGTTGGTCCAATGCTTTTTCTGATGAGATGGTGGGAGAGGAATCCGCTTCCTCTACGGACAGCATTGCAGTATTTTCTGATTCTGTTGCAGATTTGGGCACCGAAGGGAACTTGGAGGGTAAGGTTGATGGCAAACTCCCAGTTTCTCGTGAACTGCCATCGTCCCCGATTTTGGCAATGAAAATAGTTGAAACGGATCTGGTCGAGGCTGGTCTTGCTGTTTCTGTTGCGCCTGAAAGTGTTGCAGGGGTGAGTAATCATGAAGCTGCTCATGTTCAGGATAGTGCAATTGGTGGTTCTGCTGGCAGTGATTTACGGTCACGAGGGAGTCGAATCAAGGATGTGAACGTTGGTATGAAAAGCATAGGCGTCTTTGACAAGGCAATAGAGTTTGCTTTGATGGGAAATTCTTCAGGGGTGCATAAGGCAGATACTGTTTTGGCTTTGGAGGAGCAGTCTGCTTCTAAGTTTGGCTTGGAGGCGAAGGAAGCAAATGTGAATTTAAGGGGCAGGATTGGAATGGCAGGGCAGGAGGTTCAAGGTGCGGACTGGGTGGAGGTTGTTAATCCTCATGCTGCTGTCCTCTCGGGTATCTCTAGGAGACGCAAAGCTGTTTCCTTATCTATTAAATCTAAAACTAAAATCAGGAGGAAGGGAAAGAAAAAGAAGGGTGGCAATGTTGTGGAGGGAGGTAAGCAGGTGCTGTGTTCATCCCCTATTTCTTCTGGCTTTGTGCAGCAGACTGGGAGTGTTGCGGCTGACACTGTGGTGAGAAGTTCGACTGGTCCAATGTCAGTTTGTGTTGCGGCTGGCAGCAACGATCTCTGTGCGGCTGATTCTGACATTATTCGGTGCAACCAACGAATTCTTTGTAATTTCGGTTTGAAATCGGGGGATAAATTATGGAAGGCTATAGCTAATTTAGGGGTGGTTCCGGTAGACACTGTTGTTTGTTCCCAAGACACAATTGAGGAGTGTAAACTCAACGATGCAATTTGTTCTCTTGGAGGGAAGGAAAAATTTAAGCCTTTATTATGATTATTGGATCTTTAAATATTAGGGGGGAGGAAGTTGGATCAAGAGGAAACGTATTAGTTGTATCATTCAAAGAGGCAAAGCGGATGTGTTTTTTATTCAAGAATCTAAATTGAGTTCAGTGTCGGATAATGTGGCTAGGAGTTTCTGGGGAAATTCGGATGTTGATTTCTCTTTCTCGGAATCAGAGGGAAGGTCGGGAGGCATAATTATTCTATGGAAAGCTAGCACTGTTTCGGTCGTTGTCAGCTTTCGTGGGACTAGCTTCATGGGTATTAAGGTTAGTTGGAAGAATAAGTTTTATTATTTGGTCAATGTTTATGCGGCTTGTTCTTTGTCTGCTAAGCGTAGTATGTGGAAAGAATTGGTGGACTTAAAACAGAAATTTAGGGATGGTGAATGGTTGATTGGAGGCGATTTCAACGCTATTAAAAAAAGAAGTGAAAGAGTGGGTAGTTCTATGTATCTTCATAGATCGGAATGGGGTGAGTTTTCTAACTTTATCGATAGTTGTGGTTTGATTGATGTTCCTTGCAAAGGTAAAAAATACTCTTGGTTTAGCGGGGATGGAAAAACTAAAAGTAGGTTGGATCGCTTTCTTGTTGATAGTAACATTGTTTCTAATTGGGGAGTGGTGGGGCAACTTATTGGGCAAAGGGACGTCTCGGATCATTGCCCGGTGTGGTTGGTTGTTGATAAGGAGAATTGGGGTCCTAAGCCTTTCAAGTTTAATAATGAATGGTTTAATTATAAAGATTTTTTGCACTTTGTGGAATTTGAATGGAAGGCTATCAAAATTAGTGGTAGAGGAGATTTTGTTTTAAAGGAGAAATTTCGTATCATTAAGGAGAGGCTTAAATGGTGGAATTCTACCGTTTTTGGAAAGTTTGATTTGGAAGTGGAGGAAGGGGTGCGAGAGTTGAATGAGGCGGATGATAGTGATGTTTTTGATGAGGAGATTCAAGCCGTAAAAAGAAATGCTAGTAGTAGATTTTGGTTGAATCTTAGAATCAAAGAGAACATGCTTATTCAAAAATCGAGATTAAAGTGGCTTAATGATGGAGACTCCAATAGTAAATATTTTCATAGTGTTATGAAAGAGAGAAGGAGGAGGAACCATATTGGTTCTATTATCACTTCAAGCGGTATCATTGATGAAGTGGGGGAGGTTAAGGAAGAAGTGAGGCGTCATTTTGAAAGTAAGTTCAAGGAAGCTAATTTTAGTAGACCGGTTCTTGATAATGTGGAGTTTAACACTTTGTCTTCGGAGGAAAGCTCCTCCCTCGAGTGTCCTTTCTCCGAGGAGGAAGTTAAGGAGGCGGTGTGGAGTTGTGATGGATCGAAAAGCCCGGGGCCGGATGGTTTCTCTCTTCTTTTTGTGAAGAATTGTTGGTTTTTTTTAAAGGATGACTTTATGAATTGTTTTAAGGCTCTTTTCGTGGGTGGAGCTTTTTCGAGGACGATTACTTCTTCGTTTTTATCTTTGATTCCTAAGTCTTCTAATCCGTTGGGGTTGGACGACTATAGACCTATTTGTTTGGTTGGATGCATTTACAAAATTATCTCAAAGGTGTTGGCCGGTAGGATTAAAAGGGTGTTGCATTCCGTGGTTTCTAATAGTCAAAGTGCTTTTGTTCCGGGGCGCCAATTGCTTGATGGAGTTCTAGTTGCGAATGAATTGGTGGATTACTCCTTGAAGGAAGGTAGAAGTTGTCTTCTTTTCAAGGTGGATTTCGAAAAGGCGTACGATAAGGTTAGTTGGAATTTTCTTAGATTTATGATAAAAAGGATGGGTTTTGGAGAGATATGGATGAAGTGGATGGAAGTTTTAATTTTCTCTAGCAAGATGTCCGTTCTTGTTAATGGTAGCCCTACTAAATAATTTGTGGTTGAAAGGGGGCTTCGTCAAGGCGATCCACTTTCTCCTTTTCTTTTTGTTTTAGTGGTAGAAGGTCTCAAAAAATTAGTTGATAAGGCGGTGCTTAACGGGGATTTCGTTGGTTGCAATGTTAATGGTAAGTGTTTTGTGGACATCCTTCAATTTGCGGATGACACTATTTTGGTAGGAGATGGTAGTTGGAAGCACTTGTGGGCTATTAAAGCGGTGTTGAGAGCCTTTGAGATGGTGTCGGGTCTCGGTATCAACTTTAACAAAAGTAAGCTCATTGGAATAAATATTAATTCCCGTTTTCTTGATGTGGCTACATCTTTTCTTTCTTGCAAAAGGGAAGAAAAAGTGTTTACTTTCCTAGGGATTCGGATTGGTTCTAATCCTAGGAGGGTTGGTTTTTGGAGTCCTTTGGTCGATAATATTAGGAGGCGGTTGAACTCTTGGAAGGGGAGATGGCTTAGTTTTGGGGGTAGATTAACTCTTTTGAAATCGGTGCTTGGTAGTTTACCTATTTTCACTCTCTCTTTCTACTTGGCTCCCAAAAAGGTCATTCGGGAGATTAATCGTATTCAAAGCAATTTCTTGTGGGGGGGAATGGAGGAGAAGCGAAGAGTTCATTGGGTGTGTTGGGATGATGTTTGTACTCCGATGGAAAAAGGTGGGTTGGGCATAAAAAGACTAGAAGAATTTAATTTGGCACTTCTTTCTAAATGGAAGTGGCGAATTTTGGAGGATTCTAATTCCATTTGGTATCGGATGCTTAAAGCCCGATATGGGGACATCAAGATTAGGATGGTTATTGAAGGAGGTAAGTTAGATGGTTATAATTCGAAATCGGTGTGGTGGTCGGATATTTTGTCTTTGGAGAGAAAAATGCCGGGTGGTCTTTTTGTGGATGGTGTTTCTTTTCGGATTGGTGATGGCTATTCTACATCCTTTTGGCATTCTCTTTGGTTAGAGGAGGGTATTTTAAAGTTGTTATTTCCGTCTTTATTTGCTTCTTCTCTTTTACAGGATGTTTCCGTTGCGTGTATGGGAGCTTGGAGAGGTGATGTGTGGGAATGGAATGATTTGGGGATCCCCTTAGTTCCTTCGGATTTGGAGGCCGATGTGATTTCCTTGAGATCTTTGTTGGATCTTCATTGTCCGGTGGGGGTTGGTTTGAAAGACCGCGTAGTGTGGCGTTCGTCGGTTGATGGATCTTTCACCGTTTCTTCATGCTATAGCATTATGGAGAAAGAGTTTGTGATGTATGGTCCACCTGATCGTCATGACTTTGTGATTTCTCTCGTTTGGAAGGGTGACATTCCGCTAAAAGTCAAAGCTTTTGGTTGGAAATGTTTCAAGAATAGGATTCCTATAAAGTCTTTGCTAAAGATTCGAGGTATTTTACCTTCTAACTCTAATCTTAGTTGTGTTTTATGTGATGAAGATTTAGAGTCTCCTCTTCATCTCTTCTTCTCATGTCGGAAGGCGGATGATGTTTGGAAGGAAATGGCTTCTTGGATTGGTTTATCTAATTATAAAGAGGTGGATTTTAAAGAGAGTTTTTGGAAATGGAGATCTTTTTGTAGATCTAAGAAAGTTAGTAAACGAAAGGTGGGTTGTGTTTGGTTGGCTATTATATGGAGTATATGGCTTTGTAGGAATGGTATGATTTTTAAAAACTTAGTTTGGAATTCTCGGGATGTGGTGTGGAGTTGTAAAGCTCTCATATGGAGATGGTCTTTTATTGGGAATATTCCCCATACCAATTGTAATTTTTATGAGTTTGACAAAAACCCTTTGTTTTACTTAAGCTAGGTTTCAATTGGTGGGTAATTTTCCCATGGGGCTTTTGCACCCTATCTTTGTAATCTTGTTCTGTGAACTTTTGTTCCCATCAATATAACTTGCTTACAAAAAAAAAAAAAACTATTTTTTTTTCATATGTAAGTTTATCAACTTTTTTTTTTTAAATGTGAGGTAAGGTAAAAGACAACCTACCTTCAATTATAGACTTAAGAAAAATTCTACGATCTCGAGAATAAACATATACATCTCTATAAAAAGCACATAATTTAAACAAATGATTGAAGGAGGACCGTCATATATGACAAAACAAATAAAAATTAGTCTATTTAGACAATAAACTTACATTGGAAGATTATAATCTCTTCAAAACCATAAAAAAGAACTCCTTTAAAAAGTACCAATAAAACATATACACATCTTATACATAGAATATCTCTCACATTTGATAAAAACTTATTTGAACACCGAATTGTTATCATCAAGGTGAAAAAAAAAAGTGTGAGGCGGATATTTATTATTGAATAATGTTTAACAAAAAAATACGGAACAACAAATTTTTCATCAATAAATACATAAAAAATTGGATAAACTTTTGAATTTTTTAAATAGAAAATGAAATAAACATTTATTTATCACTAATACATAAAAAAAAAATACAAAACTAAATTTTAAATAAAAAATTAAATTCGCTTTAAAATTGTAAAATCTGTTCTTGACTTGGTTCACTACACAATAACCAAACTATAATAATTATGGTTATTTAATAGTTTGAAGTGTCTAAATATTTGATGAAAAATAAATCTTGTATTACTTATATTATTTAATTTAACTATGCCAAATAATTTTTATGTTAAATTTTAATCAATCAAAAATAATATATTTTATATTTTACTAACATTTATATAATAATATTATTTATAATAATTTCGTGCAATAACACAGATGTTTACTAATTTTTCCTAACGCATAATATATATTTTGAATTTTTTAATAATTAAAAAAATGTATTATACAAAATCTAATTACCATATATAAAAGACCCTTGTGTAATATTGTCAAAATATAAAAGTGAATAATTTTATGCCCTAGAATTCAAGTGTAGGCACAATTGCATTAGACTTCCTGAATTTTTTTTACTCTCCTCTCCATGCCCCCTTATCTAAAGTAACCATTATCTTCACGATGTTTTCAAGGGAGGGTTAATGTATCTATTAGTCTTGTGAATATGTCTCCATATGTGACATTAAACTTTCTCTTCACAAGTTTCAACTTGGTGAAACATTTTGTGAGCATAATGTCACACGAATTCTCTTCATCGATGAGAATTCGTGAAACATTAAAGTTAATCATGGTCAACGTAATTATCAACGACAAAATATTGGATATTCATTCTACTTTTTTGTTGTTTCTAAATCCTAAAATAGGTTATTACATGGCTCTCACTTGACACAAGTTTTTTATTCTGATCGACGGACATCATCTCAATGATCTTCTTCTTAATGTTTTCATTATAAGACTTCTTTGGGCCGGGAATTCTCCAGTGATTAATGAAATAAAATGGTGCCTCTTGAGATTGACGCTGTAAAAGGTCCTTTCTCTTTTTTTTTTTCCGGTGGTCTCCATCTTCTTTGTTTTATCGTACCTTGTTGGTTCCTTCAACTACTTTTATTGTCTTCCTAGGCGATGCATATCTCTGGAAGAGGTACCAATGTCTTCGAGATTCACGGAGAATATTTGTATCTCTAGTTGCCTCCTCTTTGTGCAACTTCTTTTGTATATCTAATAATTCTTCCATCCAATAATTTTCTTTTGAATGTTCCCATTTAAAGACTTCAATATTGGGGATGGAAATCCTTCTATGATTAATAAAATAAAATGGCGCCTCTTGAGACTGAGGCTGTAAATGGCACGTCTTAATGCAAAAAATGTTAGTACATATAGGCTCAAGTCATTACTAGATTGGGGTGGAATTTTACAAGTATGAATTGAATTTTACATAGGGTGACTATATGTAACACTTATATATGAGACGTTGGTATAACCGTCTTTGAGTTGTCCGACAAAGAGGGAGGAATATCGTTGGGTGTAGATCAATGATTGTCGTCAAAGGAGAGATGTGTTCATGTTTGCACGCCATGTGACACAAGTCCACATGTACAACGAAGAGAAGAGTCCTTGAAGAAAATTGGTCCTAAATGAATTGGACCAGTTGTGGGTCATTGGTCAACCAAAACAAATTTAACTTTATGTGACAAAATTATAAGGGGTTGCTATTCTCACCTTTAGTGGTGAAGAGCCATCTTATTAAAACCCAAAATTTCCCTTCACAGATTCGAAAGTATACTTCCGTATCCACCGACATATACACCCCATCCCTTGATAAGTGAGCCACACCCTTATTTTGCTATAACTTAGTCTGGAGATGCATCTTACCAAAATTTACGGAATATACTTCCGTAATAACCCTTACGCAGTAAGGTTTGATAATTTTTAAGAAATACACTGATGTAATAAGTATACTTATGTAATAGGCCATTTATAATAAGTAATAAGTTTAAAATGCCATATATTAGAATCAATCCATAATCCATAATATGATCAAAATGATAAATTACAAACTATAATACTATCTAGAATCCATAATTCAAAGACTATAAAATATTATTGGTTATGTCTGACCTATGTTCCTTCTTGTCCTCTTGTATTGCAATGTCTTGCGTGCCTTGGATAAAATGGAAACTATATTGGCCCTCCAAGGAGTACCTTCCAGAAAGTCTCTTCTGGCTATACCCGCTCATGCAATATCCATAATACGAAGACATGTTAGTAAAACATCAATATCATGATCTACCCTAGCCTCTTCCTCCTCTAATATCGCTTGATGAGCTGACCTAGGTGGAGCTCCCTGAGCATATGGTGTCATGTAAGGATGTGACACTCTGAAATACCATATTGGGTGTAGCCGTATACACTACTCCATGGATCAGAAGTTGGAATACTTCATGCTTCCTTATGTACTAGATAATTATAGAAATCATCAAATGTCGTGTCAACATATCCGCAGACCATAAAAAGAGGAGCAGATACGGAGGAGTCTCTTGTAACGGCCTGTAGAAACTCGAATTAGCGCATGACTTGGGCTAGGAGATTTAGGTACATTATGAATGACCCACAAAACCAATCATCTTGAGTGGAAGGCTATGTCATCCTAGGAATGCATCTAACAGTGATCAACGTGCGGATGGAAGCATATATCATTTGTTGCAGTGCATTCAAGAAACACTCTGAAGGGAACAGTTGATTGATTTCCTCTGTGGATCTATGTGCTTACATGTATAAAGCTGAAAGTCTCGCAGAAATTGTGACGTGATTTTTACGTGAGTAAAATAAATAAGTTGTGACGTGAATATCACTTCACAACGTGTTTATAATATTATAAAAAAAGTAACGTTAAAAAAGAGGGAGAGTTAGAGAAGTCTTAAAAAAATGTTGTGACGTGTAAAACACGTTGCAACTCAAAAAATGAAAAATGAAAATTTAAGGCGTCAAAATTGCACATGAGGAGAAGTTTGAATTTTTCAAAATTCAAGTTGTGACGTTAAAATCACGTCGCAACATAAAATTCCAAAAATCAAAAAACTTTTCATATAAAGTTGACTAACCAAGTAAAACCTATATGTAATTATTTATTTATTTATTAAAATAGATTATTATAAATTTATTAAAACAAAATTTTTATTAAATATTTTAGAATATATAAAAAATAGATTATAAAAAAATTATTACATATATTAATAAAACAGATTGTTATATATATATTATTAAAAAAATATTATTATATACAAATTTATTAAAACGAATTTTTTATTAAATATTTTAGAATATATTAAAACAGATAATTATAAATATTAAAATAGTTTTAAAAACTAAATCTATTATATAAACTTTAAAAAATATAATATATTAAAAAACTTATTATATTAAAAACTGAATTAATTATAATCAGAAATAAAAAGAGTTTTTAAGTTATTGGAAATAGAATTTTCATTACAAATATAATAAGAATGGAAATATTTTTAAAATAAAAATAGATTTTAACTTATTAAAAATAGAAATTTCATTAGAATACATATTTTATGTTATTGTTCTTAAAAATAGAAAATATTAATAAAAAATAGTATATATTTTTTATTTTTATGAAAAATAGAATATTATATATTAATAAAAAAAGTATTTTTTTGTTTAAAGATGAATATGATAGTTATATATAAAAAGCATTATTAATTTTTAAAAATAGAATTATAAATAAAATATTATAAAACCAATTTTTTTTTTAAAATTGAAAAAGACATTTTTTTAAACCAAAATTTATATTAAAAATATAATATTTATCTATGTATATTTAAAATAAAAAGAAATAAAATTTAATTATATGTTATATTTCTTAAAGGAGTAATTTGTTGGGTAAGAAAAAAACAATGTTATATTTCTTAAAAGAGTAGAATATTTATCTTAATTTTTTTATTCTAAGTGTATGATGATTATCACACATTGCCTGTTTGATTTTTGAATGATAATTCTGAGTATACTTCGAGATCGAGAGAACCGCTTCATCCAGATGTGGATTTTTATATTTGGAGTAAAGTCATTGGCGGAAAAGGGCCTAACAGGTGTTTTTTTTGTGATGGAAATTTGGCAGGCACCTTGAGACGTGATGATATGATAGAACTCTAAATTTGACACCAGAACAACGAGAAACAGTAAGTCAAATAGCGTTAAATGAGGCGAGACGCGAGAAGGCGCAACGTGAGGCGGCTCGAAGTCCGAAATGGAGGCAATGTTGGGTGAACATCAACGCAAAATAGAGGTCATGGCGAAGATGCAATCTGATATGGAGGCGCAAATGTGACAATTTATACAATCGTTTTGGTGGAAATCAAAACGTGGGTGGTCATACGCCGATGGATCAGGAGGAAGACTGATCGTTGATTTAATTTTATTTTTATTTTGTTTTTACTTTTGGTTTTGAATTTGTGTAAGATATTAATTAATTAATAATTATATTATATTTAGTAATATTAGATTTATAATTTTAGTTTATTAATTTTATTATATTATATTTCATTAATTTATATATTTTAGTATATTTAGTTTATTAACTTTATATATATATATATATATATATATATATATATATATATATATATATATATATATATAATTTATAATTGGTTTCAGAAACTATTTTAAAAAACAGAAGAATTAATGACGTGATTTTCATGTCACTAATTAGTGACATGTAAATCACGTCGCAACTTTCAATTATGGCTAACGTTAAAATTAAAAAAATAAAATAAATAGTGGCGTGATTTTCATGTCACTAATTAGTGACATGAAAATTACGTCGCAAATAAAGTTGTTTTTTCTGAATTCCATGTCTGCTACACCTGCTCAGATTGCAATGGTGGGGACTTTTGTGCAAAAATTTGCGACGTGATTTTCTCTTCACTAATTATTAACATGAAAATCACATCACAACTTAGTTGTTACCCGCTCTCCTACGACATAATCTGTCACGTCGCAAAAATCAATTTGTGGCGTGATTTTTCTTGTTGTGGCGTGAAAATCACGCTACAAATAAACATTTTTTTATAGTGAAGAAAGAATTATCTTACACTATTAGACTAAACATCCATGGGAAAGTATATTATTTTTTTTTCAAAAATGCATATCCATACTAACTTTTGGCAAAATGAAGCTATGGCTCACTTAAGAATAGATGAAATGCTTTTGAAAATACATTTTTGAAATTCATAAAAAAAAAAAATTATTTTTCACAAGCGTGAGAATTACTAAGAGTGCAATAAACAATGTCCAAATTATATTAGTGATACATAGAATAAATTACTCTTATTTTATCAAGAGGTAAAGGAAAAAAAAAACCTTTAAAAACACGTTGTAGGTCATAAAATACTAAACAAAGGCCCAAATTGGAACAACTTGGCTTTATCGCAAATTGCAACTTTAAATGGTAAAAGAATAAGTGACGTTATTCTAGCGTATTTGATGCATCATGGACCATAAAGAGAAAATTTTCAGCAGCCTAAATTTTTTTATGTACAAAAAAGCACTTTATTCCAAGGTTTAAGACTTTCTCTATCTCATAACTAATTATTTCTATAGAAAAAAGGTTTGGTCTACAAATATTTTAACTTAATAATTGACAGTTTTAAGTGTTCAATACATTATTAATGATTTTGTTTAATTGTTTGATCTAAATAACTGTTTTTACAAATCAATAATATACAAGTGGGTAAGAGCTAATCCAAAAAAAATCTAAATACAATAAAATAAAAAAAATAAAAAATTGCAACTAATTAGAAAAAAAAAAGCAACCAAAAATAGCCACAAAACAAAATGTGGAAACCCGTTTCAGAAATTACTCTCAAATAAACAAAGGAAGTTTGCCCCAACACAAAAAATCCACTATATTATGGTAATCTATTGTTCCACAAAAATCATTTGTGAATTTTTTAGGTTAAACCATCTATGCAGAGATCCTAAGAAATTAACTCCTCCTTACACAAAACCTAAAGAGAATTTTTCATTGCACTCTTATACAATAAAAAACACTTTTGAAAATTTTAAAATACCCTTCGGATATGCATATTTGAAGACACCATTTTCACATTTTAAGATGTTTTGGATATGCATATTTAAACTCGTTCTTCTTCAAACGTTTTTATTTTATTTTAAGATATTTATTTATAATATAGTTATAATATAATTAAAGTTTTATAATAATTTAAATACAAATTTTTATAAATAAAGAGATTAATTAATTTATTTGTCACAATTTTTTTTTTTAAATTATAAAAATAATTACTTTTTAAATGTCTTCGCTTGAGTATTACAAAAGCCACATAACAAAACGATAATGCAACCCATATTTTTTAATTTATCATCAGAAGAGAGTTTTTTATGAACTAGTTTCCCAACTGTGAATGATAAAGCTGACAGAATAAGTTGTTGTTTGATCGATATGATCAAAATTAAAATTCCAGATGCGGACATTGATGACAGTATCATTTGGAAAGCAACTAGTAATGGTGATCTGAGTTTGAAACAAGCCTATGGCAGTGTCGATAAGAGTAATCAGGTGGTTCCTTGGGCTACTTTCATTTGGAACAATCATGTGCCTCCAGCTTATGCTATGGTGGTCTGGAAGGCGATTTACAATAGGCTGCCAACCGATGACAATTTCACTGTTAGAGGTTTCTATGGCCCTTCTATTTGCTCTTTGTGTGGTGCCAATCCGGAATCCACATCTCACATTTTTTTTGAATGTAGATATGTTATTCACATTTGGAACTGGCTGCTTGAGAAACTTCATTTTGCAGGGGCTGTTCGCAACTTTAATGACTGCTGGGACCTTAGGCGTATTAATAGGTCTCCTCAAGCTAAAGTGGTTATGACGTCGTCCATTTGCAGCTTGTTTTACCATGTTTGGAGAGCTAGAAATGTTAAAAGATTTGAAGGAAAGATTATTCACTGGAAAACGTGCATCTCTCAGATCGTGGCTCGGGCTACATGGGTGGGGGATCATACCGTATGCTGTTCTTCTAATTCTATTTGCTGCTTCTCTTTTTTGAAAAGTATGAATGTTACCATTCATCCTAGAGGGCACTCTGCTCCTCTGGAGGTTTTATGGTGTCCCCCCCTAAGGGATGGATCAAAGTTAATATTGATGGCGTGGCGCGTGGGAATCCGGTTCTTATGGCTTGTGGTGGCATTTTCCGGGATGATACTGCTGGGCATCTTGGAAGTTTTTGTGACTATATGGGAGAGGGAAGTGCTGGGTTAGCAGAGCTTTGGGCAGCTATGCTAGCTATCGAGTTGGTGGATGTGAGAGGTTGGAAAAAGTTATGGATTGAATCTGACTGTATGCTTGTTGTCTCTGCTTTCTCCAACCCTGCCCTTGTTCCTTGGAGAATTAGATCTCGTTGGCTTTGTTGTCTTGCTTATACTCATAACATTGAGTTTATGGTTTCTCATGTTTACCGGGAAGCCAATTTTTGTGCTGATTCTCTAGCGAACTTTGGGCATTCTTGTAGAGTTTTTTGTTGGTTTGACTATCTTCCCTCTGTTTTAGTGAAGGATTTTAATTTAGACAGGGATGGTACCCCTAGGCTTAGGCTCTTATCTTAAGGGGTCTTGGTTTGGTCCCCCCTTGTGTTCTTTGTAATCCTTCTTTCTCTTTTTTTGGTTATATGAAATTTTCTGTTTAAAAAAAAAAAAAGATATGATCAAATATATATTATATTAGAATTAAAAATTGATTTAACTTATTTATACGAAATTGATTTGTAAAGTGAGAGTATTACTCTATATAAAAAAAATGTTTTTTCTTTATCCACTTCCCTATGGGGGTCACTCCCAGCGAAATCCCCAACTTACCCCTGCTTCAGAGATGCATCTCCGAAGTAATTTTTTTTTATAGATTTTATTAGACTTCGGAAATGCATTTCCGAAAATACCAAAAAATTGGTGTTTTCGGAGATGCATTTCCGAAATGCATATAAATTCAAAAAATTTACAATCAGGTAACCTTTCGGAAAAGTGTTCATATACCATTTTCCCTCCTTCACTATTTCATCATTTTTCTCCAAAACAAACCCAAACCCTCTCCAAAACTTCCATTAAAATCAAACCATTTTTCGTCTCTTAATTATTCACCATTACAGGACAAAAATTGTAATCGCATTGATAGTAAATTGGGAAGTCTCTTAAATGATAGTAAATGCAGAACGAGTTGTAATCAACCTGATTTGAAATTTCGAAGTGCCTTTTCTTCCTACTTAAAAGCCTGCTCTCTCACCCATTTTTCCTCCATATGTTGCAGCTCCGGTTGTTACTCCATCTGTTGCTGCACCGGTTGCTTCCTTGAGTTCGGCTCCGATTTCCATCGAGAGCCTGACTGCCGAAGTTAAACAGAAGGCTACTCTAGAGTCGGCTCCGTCATCTCAGAAGGCGGTTAGGTTCCCTAACCGACCTGGTTACGGTCAATTGGAAAGGAAAATTCAAGTTCGTGCTAATCATTTTCAGTTGCGAGTGGTTGATAAGGATCTACACCACTATGATGTAAGTATAGTTTGCTCATAAGTTTTTTGAACTTTAAGTGTATAGTTTTTGTTGTTGTTTATTATGTTGGTAAGTTACAATGCGGTATAAATTTCTAGAGGATCAGGACTTTCTAACCTGTTACAGCGTCTCCTCCATCGTCTTTCTAACCTCATTCTTTTATCATCAGGATCGGGACTTTTCAAATTCCCACTCATATGAGAGTCAATCGGGTTAAACTTGACTAAAGCACGCTTCATATATATGAATGTACTAGTACTCATTAACTATACTCATACAGTATCCTACAAGATATTTTACAACATGTTTAAATGATAACAGCTGTGTTAACAAAAGGGCAACAATTTCTACACCTCTTGGTAAAAACATTGGATGAATAATCAAAACAAACCCTAAATTAGGTGTATTTTCCCATTAGGGTTTCATGATCATGAGAGTAATGTGAGGGTTTCATGATCATGAGAGTAATGTGAGGGTTTCATGATCATGAGAGTAATGTGAGTGGAATGTAAGAACAAAAAAATAGTAAAAGTAAAGAAAATGTAATTACCGGGAATATGAAAAGGAGGAGGTAGGTGAACAAGGGTTGGATTTGGTTCAGTGATGTTGAGTTCAAAGATCGGGGGCCGATGTTATCAAAATGTTGACTCATCCTCACCTACCCGTGTTTAACAATATGTAACTTTAATCTTATGTAATGTGATCGATGTAATCTTCATCCGATTAAATAAAGCGAATCGTTCTTGTTTGTTATTTTTCTTCTGTCCAGACCTTATTTCGGAAGTGCATTTCCGAATTCCTCCAAGGGGGGTGAATTCGGAGATGCACTTCCGAATACACCAATTTTCTGAAAAGCAACTTTATTTCGGAGATGCATCTCCGAAATCAATATTTTTCATTAAAATATTCACCTTTTCGGAGATGCATTTCCGAAAACACCTTTTTTTTCTCAATAAAAGTACGTTTTCGGAAATGAACTTCCGAAACAAGGAGTATTTTTGTAGATTCACCAGAGGTGACCAAGAAGGTTAGGAGGTGGGTAAAGAAATTTCCTAAAAAAATTTCATGCTTTATCCTAATTAATATAGAAGTTGGAATCTTTCCAAAAAAAAATTGTTTATCCAAATTATTTGTTGTAGAGATATTTAATTTCAAATATACGATCTATATGATCAAATATATATCATATAAGAATTAGAAATTGATATAACTCATTTATACAAAACTATTTGTAAAGTGAAAGTATCACTCTATATAATTTTTGTTTTCATGTTTTATACTAACTAATATATAATTTGGAATCTTTCCAATAGTTTTGTTTGGTCAAAATGTTTATTGAAGAAATATTTAATTTCAAATGTACGTTTATACAATTTTAGAAATGAAATTTAAGTTATTAGAATTTGTCAAAAATAAAATAAAATGAATGTACCTGTATTTAATCAGTTTGTATAAAGTATTATTTCTTCTTATTCACTTATATTAAATATTTATTTAATACGAGATGAAGGAATTACTATTAAAGCTAAAAATAGTCCCTAAGAAAAGAAAAAAGAAATTATGGAAACTGTATTCACCTTTAACTTTAAGGTCACAAGTCTCTTTAATTACAATTTATTGATTGATAGGTGGCGCGACTTATTGATTTTTATGTTCTAATTGTCAATTTTATCAAACACCACAAAATTTTAAGTCAATATGTATACTAATGTATAGTGACCAACTCTAGTGTCATGTATGATGCATTCCTCAATGGTTTCTAGAAAAAGAAACATTCCAATCAAAGAGAGTATACTTAATTTCATGCTTAATGTCTTCACCCTTCTAATTGGAACATTTATTCTGTATTTTATATTGTCTCCAACTCCAATTTCAACCTCATGTCTCTTCAAAAATTAAATTAAAATAAACTTTTGAAAAATATAGATAAGAGTATAAGAAAATGAAATTTCAACCATAAATAACATTGATAATTGTTGTGGAATATTAAAGATCAAAGATAAAAAAAAAAATGTGTAGAATAATTTTAATAAAAATTAACCTATTAAATAATGATAATAAGACAACAAAACCAAGATCAAAGTAAAAGATAAAATTTATATATATATATATATATATATATATATATATATATATATATATATATATATATATATATATATATATATATATATATATATATATATATATATATATAGAGAATGTATCAAGTATGAGGGTTTTTAAATAAGAGATAAGAGGATTCAATGCTAACCATTAGATTAATCAAGAGAGAAAAATAATAATTATAATAATATTTTAATTAATAATTTAATTCTCTCTCTTGATTAATCCAATGAGTTAGCATTGAATCCTCTCATCTCTTATTTAAGAATTCCTCCTACTTGATACATCCTATATATATATATATATATATATATATATATATATATATATATATATATATATATATATATATATATATATATATATATATATATATATATATATATATATATATATATATATATAATAAGAGCTTCTATTATAGAATTTATTCAATAAATACTTTTTAAATTTTGATAAAAAAAATATTTTTATTATTAATAAAAAAAAGAGTCTATTAAAAACAAATATGTCAACAAAAAATGAAATAGAAAGCTTTAATAAACTTTAGATATAATCAAGCATGTAACGACAAGGATACACTTTATAGCAGTATTAAGAAATGTCAAGCATAAACTTTAAAATCATATACGACAGCTCTTCATTGCTGTGTTTCAATGTTCAAACCAAATTTGTGTGGGCGGTAATAGAAACAAAGAAGATAAGAGAAAGGATAAGACGAAGATGATTAACTAGCAATCATGGGATCATATTTGATTAAACACAATGGAAAAGGTGTATGATTGCTTCAATTTTTTGGTCCATGTGTCAAGTTCTACTAGTATGGACAGCTTGAAGTTTGAATTTCAACTTTCAGCAATTTGGCACGAGCTATATATGAGAATAAGAAATTTAGAGGAAAAAAAACAACTCCAACACAACACATTTTCTGCGGTCATTGTTTGTGGCTATTGCTTCTATTTTTCCTAATGCGTGTTACATGTTATGAATATTTTAATGAATTTAAAATTGTAATATAAAGGATAAAATTATCAAAATTAAAATACTCTTATTGAGTTCTTCTATAAATTTGGAGTGTTTTAGGTCGTAACACATTATTTGTATTTACAATAAATATATTAAATTTTAATAAATAAACGCTAATTTAAAAAATTGTTTAGTCTAGAAATATTAACGATTACAGTAGAATACTTATAGTCATAATTAATTCTAGGATAAAGCTAACATGTGCCCCAAGGGCACATGTTAAGAAACCTAAATATAGTAAATTAGTATTGGAAAATGTAATAAACACATTAATTATGAATTTTTATGAAAACAATGCATAATTTCTTAAAAAAAAAATTACATTTAGCTCTTAACATGTACCTTTAGGGCACATGTTAGCATGACCCTTAATTCTAACACCCCCTTCTCAAGCAAGAGCATACATGCCATATATACCAAACTCTTTACAAATATAATCAAAATTGAGACCCTCTAAGGAATTTAATAAATATGTTAGTCAATTGATCATTTGAACCAACACATTGAGTTATGATTTCTTCTGAAATAAGCATTTATCTTACAAACTGGTTGTCAAACACTATGTGTTTAGTTTCTTCATGATTAACCATATTATAATTTAAATACTTAGGCTATGTTTGCAAGTTTGAAGGGGAGGGAGAAGGGAAAGTTTTTGAAAACGAAAATTTAAAAAAATATAGGTAAATATTTGATATTTTTTGAAAAAATGATTTTGTTTAAAATGATAAAAGAGTCACTATCATTACTAAATTTTTAATTTTCAGAATATTATAACAACTTAAAATATATTTGAAAAATTTAGGTAAGCTCTCCAAAACCCTCCTTCAATATAATTTTTGAGTTCCCCATTTTTATTGAGTTTTTGGTGTTATGAATAAAATCAAACCCTCCAAAACCCTCATACCCAAAATCTTTTTATGTTTTTTATCCAATTCTTTTTATTTTTCAAAATCCTTCCTTCCATTCTCTTCCAAATTTGCAAATATAGCCTTAAGAGATAAACTTAAAATTTTCCAACCGACAAGGTTGGAAAACCATAAAAACCTTTGTTGTTAGGCACTTTCATTCACCATATATATATATATATATATATATATATATATATATATATATATATATATATATATATATATATATATATATATATATATATATATATATATATATATATATATATATATATATGCGTGACAATGGAGCTGAGTTTAAGCATTACCAGCTTTGTCCGGCCTTTTTGTACAATTTTTTTCCGCTAAATTCTATCGGGTGTAACAATTGATCACATCCATCCCCGCATCCACTCGCATAAATTGTAACATTTTTTTATAAAAAAAACTCATGATTTTTTTTCATAGCAACAAAAGCTAATAATTAAACTAATAAAAGTTAAAAACTAAATTTTCCCTCACTCACATTTCACTTAAATCGATTTTACTCGTTAAATTTGGCCGGGTCCAGTCTAATTCGAATTTTTTGCTTAATTATGAGAATAAGACATAATTAGAGACAAGCACAAAATTTTGTCAATATTTGTCACCATTTGTCAATAATTGTTTTTCTGTACGATTTTCCTTACGGATATTTAGTGGGAAGCAATATTCCTTTGGTCCAATCCAACTACTAGGAACTTTGGAATAGCTACAAAACTTTAGAAATAGAAATATGCAAAATTTGTTTGTAACACTGTCGTTAATTCTTAAAGATGTCCCCAAAATCTTAGAAATATTATAGAGGTTTTTTTTTTTCAGTTCATCTGCAAGCCAAAAAAATCTTAGAGATGTTAAACTTGTTTATATTTAGTTTCAAATTAACTTTTATTGTTATTTAAAATTTGTAGTAATGTTCCATTTGTTTCCTTTTTAGTTACTACTTTTATATATAAAAAAAAAATTATTTCTATTAGTTATCATCTTTTAAATATTCTTAGAAACAGAGGAAACATTTAGATAAAAAATACCACACCAGTAAAATTATACAACAAATAGTATTATTATCAACCAAAAATTAATAAACAACACCACAACAAATTATTCCAAGTAACCCCAAAAAATTAAATAACACAAGAATAACCAATGCAAACTAACTAACTATAACAATTTATAGTAAACACTGTTTGTACCTAAACACAATCATATGTACAAATATTTACAAGAAATCATTAATATCCAAACTACCCTCTGGAATTTCAAACTTGAATATGTCACTGCAATATGTATCCCTCTCCTCCTCTGTGCAGCTATTCACATAAGTTGATGATGGTGTTGGTGTTGGTGTTGGTGTCGGTGTTGGTGTCGTCGATAAAGGCGTAGATGATATAAGCGATTCGTATCCCATATTTTCATTGTTTCCATTGTTAAGACAATGAAACAGTTCTGAATATTGTTTAGAAATCAAATCTTCTCCAAAATAACAAGGATTTGAATTTTCAGCTGAATTTGAACTAGTGATAATATTGTTGTGAGTTTGATTTGGTATTTGAAACTGATCTTGTAAAGAAACTTGATTATTTTGTACTTGTTGTTGAGTAGAATAATTAGCAACATTATTGAACTGTTGCTGATTCTGTGAAACCAAATTCATGTTGTTGTTGCTGTTGTTGTTGTTTAATAGTGTGGCAGTTGCAGCTAGTTTTAACAATTCCGGATTCATCATAGCTTGAGCACCACCTAATAGATTCAGAAATGATGGGTTGGATCCTAATATAGCTGATCTGAGAATATTAATGGAGGACATGTCGAATAGATGATCAAGACGCGGTGTATGAGTCACCGGGTCGATTCCACTTCGAAGTAGTCTTTTCCTAATGTGCGTGTTCCAGTAGTTCTTTATTTCATTGTCTGTTCTCCCGGGTAATCTTGCCGCTATAGCCGACCATCTACAACAAACAACAAAATTAAAAATTTAGCATAACCTTCATATTATAAAGAAATTTTAAACCTCCGGCAAAGTTTAGTGTAAAATTCGTATGTAACGGCTGTGCAGATTCATTAAATTTAAAGAAATTGTTTTTCTCTTTAAATTTAAAAGGTAAGTCGCTACAGAGAATCCAAATCTAACTTCAACAGATGTACTTCATTGTTTTGCTAAAAAAAGAAAGTAAAACAATACACATACTTGTTTCCCATGACACTATGGAGTTGAATGATGGCTTCTTCTTCTTCGAACGAGAATCTTCCTCTCTTGATATCAGGTCTCAAATAATTAGTCCAACGAAGCCGACAACTCTTGCCACATCTTTGAAGACCTATAACATTAGTTCAACAAAAAAACTTCATTAGAAACTAATTAAAGTACATTAATTAGAGAACAAGGAAATTAGTAATAATATTTATACCAGCATTTTTGGGGAGGTTGCGCCAATTTCCAGCTCCATGAGAATTAATATAGTTGATAAGCAAAAGATCTTCTTCATGTGTCCATGGACCTTTCTTGAGTCCAGTTTTTTCACAACAAGGTGATCTTCCCATTTTTCACAAAGCTAGCAAGAAGATGAAACTATATTATGATTATGAATAGTAGAAAAGTGCACCAAAAAATAGAAAGAGGAAAGTAAAAAGTTTTGTATGTTCTAAAGTAAAGCATAATGAAGTTTGTTTTTATAGTAGAAGAAATGAAGGTTATATGTTTGAAGTCAAAAGGATTTGGTGCCGCCCATATGCAACGTATTTCAACAATGCATACATGATATGATCTTGTGTGTTACATTATCAAATTATATGCACTTTTTTGTATTTATTTGATATAATATAGATACATTGTAGACGTATGCACTACTTGTATACAGTATCTCATGTATTTAAAAATCTCATACAGAATCAAAACTGAATAATGGTGTTTTTTTTTTTTAATTTAAGTGAATAATATAATTTTAATTATTTTATAGATTTGTAATATAAACTAATCTTTATTATAACTATAATTTACAAAAGCCTTGAAATATTTAAAACAACAATAAGAGCCTTTTCACTTACTCTGTTTGAATTTAAACATATAATTTACGCTAAAGGGGAAACAAGTTAATTAATATTTCTTGTGGTGCATCATGTTACCTATATGATCGTGGTACATTGTGAAAGCCACCATGATATGATTCGTAAAAATATTAATAAGATTGATGATGATAGGGTATACAAAGAAATTAAGAGCATCATGAATTAATTAATGAAGAGTTGGGGGTATACTTGTTTGATATCTCTCTAAATTAGTAAAAGTCGAAATGTTTTGTATAAGCATGAGTGGAATGAGAAGTCTATCCTAAATGTGTTGCGCTTGCTAATTTTTATAAAGTTTCATAGGCTTTGAGTCCTTATCTAGCTAAGGAAAATGAATGGACATCAAACTTCTTGTTTTATGTTTAAGACCGACCATTTATGAGTGTTAATCTGCTCTTAAAGTTATGTCTATGTATTGAGGTATTTCCGTCATCAACTAAATATGCATGTCTTGGGTCGGCCTATTTGCTTTGGTACAATGATCAATCCGTGTTTGGGTTCTTACTCGACCCAATCGCCCTCTGTCTGGGTACATAACAGTACAGTGTGAGCATGAAACGTACATAGTCCCTTAAGCATGAGTCTCAAAGGGGCTTAGTTCTTTAGAGGGAGAGATTGGAATGTACACAATCCCTCATACATGAGACCTTAAGGAGTGAAGTTCTTTAGGGGGGATCGGGATGTACACAATCCCTCAAGCATAAGGCCAAAAGGGGTGAGCTGCCTCAGAAAAAGACCAAATGTTCGTGTGATTATCAACAACGGGCTCACTCTTGTCATGAAGAGTGGAAAATATATCCTAGTTTACAAAATTGTTCCCAAGTTCATATGGAATTCTAAAAGGGGAGTTGGCTATCATTACTAGCAATTGCTTTTTTTTGTTCGTCGTAAAAGTCTGAAACCGAATACTATGTTATGATGACTTAGGTCAGAGGTCCCTGAGGAATACTATGCTATGCTTTTTAGGGGAAGGAACGTGGATGTTGAATAACTCTGATTCATATGTATGGGTGTATGTCTCCTCGCCATAGATATAAGAAGTCGTGTCCTGCTCCATAGGGGTTTTTCTTTCAAACTATTAACCTTTTTATTTTTATTAAAGGTTTAATTTTAATAGTCACTTATTGTATTGAGAATCATATAGAAGCCAAGTTATCATTACCTCTATATCCTTAAGTTACTAGTCTTAAATGCATATGTTTTGTTGTATGACACTCACAACCTTAAGTGTTACCTTTCTGTATTCTAAATCAGTCCGAGCTTTGTTCTTATTAAGAATCCTTTTGTGCTTCTTGTTCAACTTCCTTCTCCTCTATTGTTCATTATTGGATAAACATAAGGGGTAATATCTCGACTGTTTTCTTATTTTATTTGTAGTCATGGTCTTTGTTCGTGAGTGGGACGCGGTTGGGAGAGTTATAGAATCCCAAACCATTTCAGACACGGGCAATTATTGGAATCAATGCTTGAAAGCTTTGAAACGGAGAACAGATGAAAAGGCTTGGAAGTTTGTGGAGAGAGATGCTAGGTCTTTAGAGAATTTATGAAGAAATATTGACACCGATTTGGTGTCTTATTCCTTAAGTTCTGTTGAATTCATCATAGATCTTTATGCCACTCTCGGCTCCTTTTGTGAGGAAGATTTTAAGTTTGGATTCTATCTATCTAGAATATTATTGGATTGAAGCATTTCCAGTAGGCATGTAGTTGTCAAAAACTTAAAGTGAAGTTGATGTTATTTTGGAGCCATGTGTTCAAAATGAAGGGGTCTGCATGTGGCGAGCTTCAGGGTAGAAAATAAATTTTTCTATTTCTATATTGGAGTCTTTGAATATTTTGGGGTCGGTGTCCCTTTGGCTATCTTCGATCCTGATATCCTCAAGATGTTCAATGTCGCCTCTTCTAAACGAATTGATGGATGAAGACGATTCATAACTAATCAGCTACAAAAAACACATCTATAAACAATCTTTTGGAGATGTGCTATAGAAATACAAAATCTGGCAAAGGATGGGGCTATCATCAAGAAGAATACCAAAAGAAATAATGATACTTATGGAAATGAGTAGTCTCACCTTTGTGTTTTTAGTCTTTAAGTGTGTTTAAATTTCTATCTTTTAGTGAATTATTTCAATTCCTACAATTTCATGCTTAATGTAATATGAATTACAATATTTTTGAATTACTACAATAATTATTTTTCCTTCTTATCAATATGTTTGACTATATGAAAACAATGTGCTTGCATATTTATAATTTTGTTTTGCATCTTTGCTCGACTTTTTTTATTATGACTAAGGGGAAGAAGTATACTCTCATAGGGATGGATTATAGTCTCTGCTCGTGTGAAGGGGAATTTAACCACTCCAAATTTTTTCCACAAGTACTTCTTTTACCACCTCCCTGAGAGATGCATTGTGTTCATCAAAAATAGGGAGAATGTGAAACCATGTACTTGTAGGTATAATCAAGGAGTTCATATCAAGACTCAATAAGCAAATGCTTAACCTTGATGTTGTCATGGTTTTGATGATGACAAATCTAGAAGTAATAAAAAACTTTAAGTGGTTTTAATTATAACAAGGCATGATGTCAAGAAACTACTTCAAGCGGTCAAAGATGTACAAGGAGGTTAGTCAATTTATTCGTTCGAAATAAATTAAAGAATTAAGGTTTGTGATCACCAGAGATATTTGTACCACTCTATGATGATGGTGATTGACTTAAAGATATCTATCTTAAGCCTCATCCATACGAATATTCAAGTGAAGTGCTTATATGATTGGTATATCTAGCAAAAGAACTTGAAGCTTCTGAGTATGAAAGAGAGGAAGTGTGAAAGCTTGATAGATCATGTTAGAGTGATAAATATATTGTAAAGACACAAGGGTGTTTCTAGAAGTGTTATGGCTAAATTACACACATGCAGACTTACAAAGCTATTTTTGAAGCCTTTCTTTTTCAGTTAAAACACCAAACATGTTTTTGGAGCCTAGCCAGTTGACAAGAAAAATTTCAAATTGAATAGATAAATTTTTTATAACTATCTAATTGATTAGATATTTGTCCTAATATATTATGTAAGCGATAATAGAGTCTATTATCAATTACGATGGTATCTTAATGAATGGTAATAGATCCTTATCAACATCTTTCAATTTGGGCAACAATAATCGATTATTACGAGTACCTAATTGATTAGGCCATCTATTTGGTCCATGGAATGTTTCCAAAAAAACACCATTTATTGGCCTATAAATAAAGGTATTCCCTAAAAGTTTAAACCATCCAAAAATGTGAAATATCTCACTTTTCCTTTCTATTAACCTCTCTAAATTATTTCTCTTGAGTTTAGCGAGGAAAGTGTTTGGCAGCAACTTCTACTTCCACCTATTTTGTGAAGTAGTCGACCCTGACAAATATGAATTTTAACTTCCTTGGGGCCAATAGAAAAGGTCCCTATATGTACATTCCCTATTGATAAATTGGCCAAGAGATGATTATTGAATATAAGATCTCGGCAAGGGCGTGAATTCAAATTGAAAATGTATGGATCTTTTCACATCGATTAATGAAATTGGAGATGTCTCTAAGCATATCTTGTCGATACTACCCGACTCTTAAAAGCTTGTTTTCCAGAGCCCTTTCTCCATTATAGATTCCACAAATGCCTTCTTGCACCTTAGCTAAAACCAAACCCACCTCTTCTTCTGCCAAGCATTATAACATAGTTATGGATCGCCCCTACTAATAAATCTTGTCCACCACCATCACATATCTAGCTAAAAGTTTCCCTGTTCTCTGAGCTTTGGGATTCTCTTCATGAAATTGTTGAGTCGTTAAATATATAATTATGAGAGACATCAAACTTTTCTAATATCCAGCATCATCACTAGGGTGACTTTAGTTTCTGGTCTAGGGATCTCTAAGGCCTCTTGGATCACAGTCTTGTTGAGACTTGTTTTCTTTGTACTAGCGACCGTTGATAATAGGCCATCCCAAATATTATCTCCTGAGGGTACATGAACAATCTCAAAATATAGGAAACCTTTTTCCATTTCCTGGAATTTCTGCAAATACTTCAATAACAATAGCCTTTTGGTTTGGTAATGTCCCTTGAATGGGTTGGTTAACTCAGAGTCACTTATCTCCATAAGGAAAGTGGCTCCTACTTCGAGAGCTAAGCTCACCACGACAAATAAGGCCTTGTATTTCTGCTTGGTTATTTATGGCCTTCAAGCTAAAACACATGGAATAGTCCAATAACATGTCACATGTTCCTTCAATTACAATCTCGGTGCCTTTTCCTTTTATATTTAAGGATCCATCCACAAATAAAGTCTAGAGGTTTAGGGCCTCCGCTTCCACCGGTATGCCAAAGTCGACCAAAAATCATCTAAAGCTTGGGATTTGATGTTATTCTTTGATACACAAGAGATATCATATTTTGAGAGTTCGACCACCCATGCTACCATTCTTCCTTCTAGATTGTGCTTTATAAGTACCTATTTGACGAGATGGTTTATTCTCACTATGATGTAGTGGCCTTGAAAAAAGGCCTCCGTTTTCTTGTTGTAAAGATGACTGATGAATTCAAGCGCTCTATCTTTTGATAGCGCAATTTGGACCTCTAAAAAATTTATTAACGAAATAAACTGGTCTTTCTCATTCAACTCATGTAAAGTTTTCCCACATTCTTCTGTCCATTCGAAACTTGATGATTTCTTTAATGCTGCTAAGAAGTGGATAGATTTGTCAACTAAACACGATAAAAAACAGGACAATGATACCACTCTCCCGATTGGCTGTTGAACCTCGTTTATTAAAGTATGAATTCTAATTTTTATGATCGCCTGACACTTGTCTAGGTTTGCTTCAACCCCTCAGTTTGTCAGCATGAAACTTCAGAATTTCCCATTTTACACTCAGAACGAACACTTGCTCGAATTTAATCGCATGTCCAGGACTAGAAATACATTAAGCTATCACCTCAGCCAATAAATGACTGAGGTATAATTTCTGGATACGCCACGCTTTTTTTAAATACCATTTATTTACTTAGCTAAAGTAGCAAACCGAAGGGAAAAATGAATCAGGGTCACAATTCGAATCCTAACAACTACATTTTAAGTTTTTATTTCTTTCTAATGATTATTTTGTTTTACTGTGGCACACCTTCCTTTATATTTTATTTTAAAATAAAAAATTATATATATATATATATATATATATATATATATATATATATATATATATATATATATATATATATAGTTTAGCTTGTAGGTCTCTTCAATTTCAGTTTCCTTAAACAACACACCTAGAACCTTGAAGAAGTTTATCATTTCCATTAACAACGAGAGTCCTAAACACATATCATGCTCAAGTCGTTCACCATGATATCGTAACTCCATATCCATATATTCACCAACTCATAAAAAAGCAAGAAAATACGAAGATGCTATGTGTTTATGGCTCTCATTCGATATTTGCAAGAAATAAAGACCGGACCATTTCTTTGACTTCTTCTTCACATATCATGTATGTGAAACATCGCTAATCATGTTACATCAATGTTGTTGTTGAGACCCTAAACCCTAGAGGTTTAATATTGTTGTTGTTTAGACTGAGATTGAATGTTATATGTTGTTGTTTTTGTTGAGATAAGTACGTAATAAGTTTATTGTTGTTGTAGTATTATTGAGATTGAGATTATTGTTTTTGAATTGTCGTTTACTGTTGTTTTTGAGTTATTGTTTGATGTTGTTATTGTTGTCATTGTTATTTAGAATGAGATTGAATGTTATATGTTGTTGTTTTTGTTGACATAAGTATGCAATAGTTTTATTGTTGATGTTGTTGTAGTTTTGTTTGAAATTGAGATTGTTGTTTATTTGTTCTTCTTAGCAAAGTTTTGAAAGTTATATGTTTTTTTGTTGTTGTTGTCACTAAATTTGATATTGTTATTGAGATTTGTTTGTGATTCTTTGTGAGACTTTTATCTTGTTCCTAGAACATGTCAAGAGAACATTAGAGAGACAAAAAACACATATTAAACTTATAACTTTTATAGACAAAAATAGTTGGTGTCAAATTTTCTTAATTATGCTAACGTTCTTCAACTATTTTTCGTGTTGCCACTTTCAGGGGTCTTGATATATATATATATATATATATATATATATATATATATATATATATATATATATATATATATATATATATATATATATATATATATATATATTAATTATGCTAACGTTCTTCAATTATTTTTCGTGTTGCCACTTTCAGGGGTCTTGATATATATATATATATATATATATATATATATATATATATATATATATATATATATATATATATATATATATATATATATATATATATATATATATATATATATATATATATATATATATATATATATAAAATTTGTTTGTTTATAGAAAAAAAAAAAAGACAAATATTTCTGTCAAGAGGTATATTAGAATTCTGAATAGAGGGTGAAAAATGATCAAAGCGTGACGGAGCAAGTATAAACTATTGGTTGTATGCAATTCAAGGGACAGAAGAAACCCAATACAATTATACAAATCATAAAGTATAGCCTTTTTTTTATTAAAGAAAACGAATCATAAAGTAGAGGGAAAATGATTTGTTAGGTGACATATTTTTAATTTACTGTAATTAATACTCATGTTCAATAAATTGTATCCGACTTATAGAGGGGTTGACTTTTTTCTCAAAAAACTAAAAATTGATAGTTTTGACCTTAGTTTTAGATATTCTATCTCTGGCAAGGATGGTAAAAGTTGTTCGGTTCTCATATCAAACATTTGACAAAAATGGGTATTGTACTTGTTTTTCTTTATGGTAGTCACTATGATTGCTAGCTTCATTTATCTTAAGTAAAAAAAACAATTCAGTTTAAATATAATTTTGATTCTTTTATAATAATTTTTTTGATAATCAAACATTATAAAAATATTATAAAGTGGACTGTAAATAGACAATAAATTGTACGGTAATTCTTTAATGTTTATGTTTAAACTTTAAAAAAAATATTTAATGTGAATATATTCTTGTTCATTTAATAGAAAACAAATTTAAGAGACTTTTTGTTTATATTATTATGAGATTAATTACTATGCACTGCCAGTGTAAAATTGTTTACACAGTCGGTGCATCACAACCATTCATAAATATTATTTTATAAATAATTAAAATAAAAATTAAATTTTAATAAACATTTAACGGTCACGATTTACTGACGGTGTAAAACTGTTTTACACTGTCAGTGCATACCAATTAAATTCTATTATTATCTAAATGATATATATTTTTTATTATCTCTTATGTTTTATTATCTCTTATGTTAAATTAATTTTATTATATTATAATATTTGATTGCTATAATTGGAAAAAAGTCTCATATAATTTCGAAAAACTTTGATTATTATTATTTTTTTAAAAGGAAAACAAAAAACCAAATACAATAAATGTTTATGTTTTAAAGAACTATTTTTGTTTATGCGTGAATTAAATTAAATTAAATGAATTTATTAATCAAAAATCGATAAAATTTATTTGACAGAATAAATAAATTGTGTATTTACTCATTTATTTTAGTTTACTATGATTTGTTTGATTAGTGTTTATGTTTTAAAGAACTATTTTTGTATAATTTTTTTAAAAAATTTGTAATTAAATTGGTAATAACATTAAATTTCACGTTGTATTTGAATTCGAACTTTAATAAAGAGATTCAATTTAATAATATCCATTTATGTCAAATTAGTTAGAAATTAAGGAGATTTTGACTTTAAATATTTTCCCAAATTTTAAACTAGTAAAATTAAATTAAATTTTACTCCCTCCGGTCTCAAATATAAGCAAATTTATAAAAAAGCTCACCCTTTAAGGAGAATGTCTCAATGCATTTAATTTTTACTCTCTTTCTAATTTTACCCCTATTTTTTTCTTTGGAAATTGTTGCAAACATTTAAAATGTAAAAAATTGTAGGGTATATTTGGAATAGTGACATTGAATGTAATGAATATTAATTTTTTTTGCTTATATTTAAGACCATAGAATTTTTTTTTGTTGCTTATATTTAAGACCGGAGGGGTATATTATATCCTTTATAAAAGAAAACGTCCAAGAAGATTGAGATTGATGATGTGTCAACAATAGAACAATAACTCCACATCCTTGGACACATGTCTACTGATAACCGGACAAATTTTCTTGTAAGTAAACATATTATAAAAGTTAAAACTATCTTATACGACATGTGTTCCATTCTTATTCCACAAATGAAGTCAACGATTCCTATAACTGTTTAGTGTTCACATATAATCTTTGCATGTAACAATCCTCACGTTGCTTCTTCTATAGTACTACTAGCATCGTAACTAAGGCATTATATTCAAAAGCCATTGAAAATCAGGTGGCAAAATTCATCAACTCTTTATCTAACATTGTGAGATTTATAAGTCAAATGCTTCTTTAAGTTGATTATCTCTTCTTAGCCATTGCTTTTTCATCATAGAATTAATATTATATTACGTTTGAGATCTCTTGCGATTATTGTTCTTGTTTTGTATGTTACAATTCACTTTGATGTCATCTTTTTCAAGTTGCTTGCTAAATGTGAAGTCCTTGTAGTAACTCACTGTAGACATGCTGGGCTTTTTGCCACGTATATATACAAAGAGAATAGTCCAGAAGAGGAGTATAATTTAATATATGGACTAAGATCTTATTTAATATAAAATAGTTTAATTATGACATTGCAAATCTATTAAATCTTTTAATTTGTTGGCTAAATTTTAAATTTGTTGTTAAATTTAGGTATTATAAAATTTAGTGTTAAATTTATGATATTTGTAATAAGTTGTTATTATTTCTGTATAAAATGTTTCAATTTTCTTTCCAATAATCTTTTTTTTTTTTTTAATTCCACCTAAGCATATAATTTAAACACTGGATTTTGACATGAAATTTAACCCAAAAATATTTTTTCTGACATAAATTTTTTAATTTTAGGAGATTCAACAAAATATTTTTATAGGGGATATAATAGGTGATATTGTATATTTAACTCTAAAATTTAACTTGTTTTCTCTCAGTTTTTTTATAAGGATTTCTTTCAATTTTTAATTTGTTGAGTTTGATCATAGAAAAAAAATCAAAAGCAACAATAATTATAACTCTAGAAAGTGACAAATTTTAATTAATGTAACAATAATGAATTAATGATATAAATAACGCATCAATTTATTAATATTTAGATTGAAATTTCTGCGATACTAAATCAATTATTTTTCGTTTTATATTGAATTTTAATTATGTTAAAATATTTTTTTAGTAAACATGATCAATAATTTATATTATAATAATTTTTGGGCATTATAATTGAAATAACAATATAAATTAATCAAAAATAAAATAGTATATTTTACTTGAAGAGTAAGCTTAGAGTGACATTGAGAATGTTTGATATTCTATTATATTTTAAAATCAAATAAGAATGACTTACGTTTGAAAATTGTTTAATATAACTACTTTAATTGTCATGATTTCAGAAAAAAAATATTTTTTTAGTGTTTGTATTCACTCATCTCTTTTATTTTTGAAACTTGGAAAAATGTATTCAGTTGGGGTGGTTGTTTTATTGTTAAAATATTTAGGTTCAAATGAGTCTTGAATTTATTTCATTCAAAAAATTCTTTAAAATAAAGATAAATCATTTTGAAACCCAAACATGTCAAGGGATATGGTTATTGATGTTGCTATGAAAAAAATAACGGGATTGATTTCATTTTTTAAGGAATATAGAGAAATCGGTTTTAAAAATGCCTTGAATTATGCTACAGAAATTGCCTTTGAATTGAATATTGATCCAGTATTTCCTCAAAGACGTGTAATTCGAAGAAAAAGACAATTTGATGAGAATTTGAATGCCCCACCAGTTGTGCTATCTGAAGAGGAATCTTTTAGAGTTAATTATTTTCTTTACCTTGTTGATCAAGCTGTTGTATCTCTTAATAAGATATTTGAGCAATACCAATAATATGAAAGTGTTTTTAGGTTCTTGTTTACTTCTCAAAATTTACAATCATTGGACGACGCAACTTTAGAGTCTTGTTGTCGTTATTTTGAAGAAACATTGAAACATAATGAGCAATGTGGTCTTAATGGGAAAGAATTATGTCTGGAGTTAAAGTTGCTAAGAGATACGTTGCTTGCAGGAAATATTGGACCTTTTTTTTTTTTGTAATCAAGAAATAATATTAAACGAAGAACTAAGGGTTCTCCAACTCGATTACAAAGGAGAGCGGGAAAGCCCGACAAAAAGAAAAATTACACACCAATTACCCTTACGATAGATAAAAAAGAGGCTCCTTACTATTGATATATTAAGATTTTTGAAAGGCATGGATTTTTATCCTAATACAATTATTGCATATAGAATTTTATTGACTATTCCTGTGACAGTCGCCTCTGCAGAAAGAAGTTTTTCAAAATTGAAGTTGTTGAAGTCTTACTTGCGGTCTACCATGTTACAAGAAAGACTTAATGGGTTAGCATTATTAGCGATTAGAGGTCTCTTGTACTACAATTGTTGATCACTTGCTTTGGTTAGAGGTCTCTTGTAAAGCGGCGCTCACATTAGATTTGGGATGGTTCTTTGGGTTAGTTTTTTGTTGGGTAATGTGGAAATGTAGGAATGATATAATTTTTAATAATCTTGCGTTGTCGTCTTTTGATGTTTTGGGTAGGATCAAATTGCTCTCGTGGGATTGGTTGCTAGTTTTTTATAAAGGGCTTGTTAATGGCTCTTGGGAGGATTGGTGTAATGATCCTAGGCTAGTTTTTTGTTGATGGTTTGAGGGGTTTTGTTCCCTTTTTTTGTTGTAATTGTTGTATGTTTGGGTTATAGCACCCATAGTGCTCTTAATTGATTCCCAATTTTGCTTAAAAAAAACATTATTAGCGATTGAAAATGATTTGTTGGAGAATATACAATATGAAGACTTGAATGAAGAATTTGCTTCAAAAAATATTAGAAGGAAGACTTTTTTTAAGTAGTTAGAATGTATTTTGATAATATTGATTAAAATATGAAATTTTTTTGTGGTGCTATGGATATTATTTTTTTTATAGAAAATTATATTATATATTAGGGGCCCATTTTCATTATTTGCCAAGGGCCTCCAAAAAGTCAGGACCGGTCCTGGTCATTAATATGTAAGGAAAAAAAATGTGAGGAAAAAGTATATGTATTATATTCTATTTAATTTTTTATAATGTCATTTTAAAATCAAACTTAAAACCAATAACCAATATCTCAAGGTGATATTCTAGTTTAAAAAATATATATATACAATTTAATATATATTTTCATTTTCCAGAACTTGAACATATAACCTCTTTTAAAAAAGAATATGAATTTGAGAGGGTGCCACATAGGATTATTGATCATGAGGCATAAATGATGTTGATGTATTAAGCTAAGAATGTGCGCTTCTAATTTAATATATTATAAATTGATTTCTTTGTCTTGTTCTACATATCAATTATTGTTCATGCTTCAATATGTCAGTTCTCTTATTCTTGTGAATGAAGTTTATTTGTACTAATAAGATTAATCAATTAAGTTTCTTTAATTATAGTATTACTATTATGAAATTTCGATTTAGTGCTCGAGGCGTGTTCCTCTATGCCGCACTTGGGAAAAGTCCCTCAAGCTTTGCTTTGGACTAGTTAATTTTTCTTTGGCAAGGATTCTAGTAGTAAGTTGTCTCTTAAGGCGACACAGATTCTTCAATGAAACAATTATATTGCCTCTTAGGAAACAATGATCTTAATCTATCATTTATATCACCTCTTAGGGTGGCTAGGATCTTCTTATGGAAGTCCAACAATTGTATCACCTCCTATGGTTGCAAAGATTTTCCTATGGAAGTCCCGTGGTTGTATCACCTCTAAGTGTGGCAAGGACCTTCATGTAAAAGTTCAAAATTTATATCACTTCTAAGAGTGGCAATGGCCTTCATGTGAAATTTTAACATCTTTAATAAATAAAGAGTCCTCCAGTCTTTAACGTGAATCTTGAAGAATTTATATACAACTTAGAAAAGAGCAGGGCGCGTTTCAAGCATAGCGCTAGAGGGCGAGTCCTTCCAACATCACAACATTTGATATTTTAGGTACATGTATCTTTCGTTTGTATTTTCATAATTTGTAGGTTTGCAACCACACCTTTTCGGATTAAAAAATTTCAGGGGTTACAACGATTCTTCTTGCAATTATTTTTGTGGCGTTTGATTTTCATATCGTCATGCCTTGATAAATTTCTTGTCGGTCGAATCCCTCAAAAGTTGCTTTGATTTCTCTTGACGAGAATTCTTTAGTGAAGGTCCAACATCAATGTATCTCGTTGGGCGACAAGGATCCTTGAATGAAAGTCCAACATACAATTTCCTCGTAGGGTGGTAAAAATTCCTCTTTGAAGATCCGACATTTTTACTGACTTTGAGAGCGCAAAAAATTCCCTTTGAAGACCCAATAACAATAATAGAAAAAAAAAATTGAATTAGGATCTAAAAGCATGCCCTTAAGATGAACACAACTTATGTTTATCTGGCATAGTTATGTTGATCAAAAGTGCCAAGAGGATGAGACCTGTTACTGAAAGTGCTATTGAAACAAATTATAATACTACATAGATAAACATCAATTTAATATAATTTAGCGTAATATATAAAGCCACTTGAGGCTTGAGCAATACTTTTCTAAAAACTTTGCTTTCAATAATTGGATTTACACTTTTCAAAAGCTCCACACATTTGTTTTGCTTTGATAAATATCAATATTGATCTCATAAGATATTTCTTATTCATTCCAACAAAGGCATATCATTAATCTTGATTTTTGAAATTCACGTTCCATAACCAAAGAAATTTGGCATCCAACATTCAAGAATAAGCTTGATTTTTGAAATTCACGTTCCATAACCAAAGAGGTTTGGCATCCAACATTCAAGAATAAGCGCTGGATTTTTATTTTATTTTTTATTAAATCTTTTATAGTCACATAGAATAATTAATTTTTTATTTAGTTTTTTACTGTTTTTATAATATGTTATATTTTTTTATATCAAATTTTTTTACTTATTTGTAATAATTATTTTTTTTGTTTTTTAAAATTAATTTTTACTTTTTTTCAATCAAAATTTTATATTTGGGCCTCGGGAGATTTTACCTCAATAGAGGCCCATCTACTCAACCTGTTTTTAATTTACTTAACCATTAGTGAGCTTGGCTTATAAACACTAATATATTTTCACTATTAGTCGATGTGGGAGTCTTTGGTATTACAACAACATACCACCTATTGCTTTGAATTAACATTAAAGCATGAACTAGTTACGTGGACTTCATTACTTCAAGTTAATGAGCAATGTGTATCAAACTATTCCTGAATCAAAACATTACCCTTGCCTATAAATATGGAACTGGCTAAATTTAGATAAAAAATGGATGGTTGAATTGATAATATCAATCTCCCTTGGTTGAATATAGCCCAGTGTTGAATGCAATGACTATAGTATATAAAAGTCCCATATCGAAATGTTACTCCATAGAGAAGAGTTTATAAACCTCTTTTTCGCAGCAAATTTAAAAATGATAAGTAATGGGCTTCATGAAATGATATTGGTCTATAAGTTCTAAAATATATTTTAATAATTTTAAAATTAATTTATAAATATAATTTCATAAAAAAATATTAGTAAAAATAATTTAAGAAAATGTAATAAAAATATTAATAAGAAAAAGTAAAATAATGAATAAAATAAAAGTAAAAAAATACTGTATAAAAAAATTAAATAAAAAATAAAGAAATTCCACGTGGCTCTTAAAAATTAAACAAAAAATAAAATAAAAATCCAGCTGGACTGCCAAGTCATTGAAAAATAGAATTTGGGCAGGGGCTATATCGACGAAATCTAGAAATTACGAGTGGGCTGCACAGGGGCTATATCGACGAAATCTAGAAATTACGAGGGGGGTTTTAAAAAAAATCTTTTACAGGGTCTAAACCGAATTTCGCTAATATTACAGGGGTTTTTGTATATTTAACCCTAAATTAAATCCAGTTACTTTAAATTAATGAAAGATGTGATATTTGCAGTGAAATAGACTCTCTCAATCTTAGTTTTGCATTATCGTTGCCTCTAGTAGTAGCGTCATGTACTTTGAACTTGATCCCAGTTTTGCAAAAAGTACAATGAGATAGCCTTGTGTTTGAGGGTTTAGGCTAGGGCTGTTTGTGGTATTTAGGATACTATGACAATATTTAGGGCTAGCACACGCAAATTGGTGAAAGCTCTTAATGTGTGTTTTTGTTAGAAACTGGAGATTGTTGAATGCAGTATAGGGCAAGCAACGAAAAAAGATTTGGAAATATTGATCCAGGAATTATCGTCCACAGAAATGGAGAGATGCCATTCAATAGTTTCTATGGTTTCGAGCTCGGGATTGAATGAGCAAAAAGTAAACAAAGATATAAACAGGAAAAGAATAAACACATTCTTAGAAGAGAAATAACTTATCAGGAATGCAAATATATTCACTCTTCACAAACATACACTTACCAACCCGTTATACTCAACCTACAGTACTCATCTATGTCATCACGTATCTCTCACATAAGCGTCCATCTCTGGAGCACAAACGAGATCATCTCACAACTAAGGTTATCTCTAACGCGAAGTCACGAGAACATCCGTATTCTCGCGTCGGCGATCTCTCGCGCGCCGCTCAAACACGAAAGCATTAAGTATAGATACCCACGGTGAATGCTAGCTCTAAATCTATCTCTAGAGTTCAGAACCAACAGATTATCATCCTAGATAAGGATTCAAGAAGTTTATCTCTAAAGCAACCCAAATCCCCAGCATAGAGCAAAAATCCAGAACAACATCAACACAGATTTGTAAAGCAAGTTAAACATAACATTATAATCGGTAAATATACATAAGATTCAAGTAAATATACAAACAAAACCAACCAAAGAGAAATACACAAAAAAGAAGAGAAATGAACAGAAAATCTCCCGGTTTGTCAGCTCCGTTCGACGCTCAATCCACCCCCGATCATCCAAATGCAACCTCCGAAGATGTTTTCTAAGCCAATTCTACTCTAAGAATGAAGTTGATGGTGTTGGGACTCAAAAATACCAAAACCATAACCTAAAAATGTGATTTTTCCCCTTTTTAACAAGTCTGAAAATCCGCAGGTCCGCTTAGCGGAACAGAGTCCGCTTAGCGGAGTCTGCTAAAAACCAGATTTTGTTTTCGCCATAACTCGAGAACCGTAACTCCGAATTGCGCCCGGTTCGAAGCGTTGGAAAGCTTATTCAATGCTCTATCCAATAATGAATGAATGGAAACCAAAATGATGATTTTGGTCATCCTTATTTTGAGTCTTTGGAAGTCCGCTTGATGGTGGCTAAGCGGGCTTTCACCAAAACTGCGAAATCGAAGCCGTGCCTTTGACACTTTATTCCTCAAGGCTCCAATAAGCATGAATACCTATAAAAACAAAGGAAAAACTATCAAATGGTATAAAAGTATATGAAAATACAATTATTCACAAAGTATATGTATTTATACACAAAACGGGGAATTATTCAAACGGTATTAACAAAAGTATCGATAAGTGCCACTATTTACATACTCAAAACATTGACATTTTGGCACTTATCAGAGATCCCCCTCTCATTTTGATAATGATGTATTTATAGAGGCTCTTTGGGGAATGACGTATTTATCGGTGCTCTTTGGACCTGGGCTAAAGATCTAGAGAATGGTTTGCCCTAGCTTCACGACCAAGTTTCAAGTTTCCCCTCTATTTATATTTGATAAATTTGAAGGGTTATTAAGCTCTTGGACCCTGAGTAAAAACTGCAAAATTTTGTTGAAGTCTTTTGTAAGCAGAAGTTGCAGCAATGGTTGTACCAAGGTGAATATTTTTAGCTTAACTCATCTAATCAACAAACTTCTTAACTAACTTTTTGTTTTGAGTTAGTTAATTAGTTACTAGTACTTTGTTATTTTAAATGTTTTTAACTAGATTGATTCATTAATTGTGTTTCTCACTTATATTCAATATTTAAAAATTAAATAAAGATTTTGGGGAGCTTTGAGCACCTTCCTCAAAGATGAAACATTTTTTGTTTATGTTATCTTTACTTTCTCTTTCTTGTTTCTAAATTTCTATAATTCAATCATCAAGAATCATTTCTTTTTTGTGAGTTTTTGTTCAACAACTAATTGGTGTATTGAGCGTGGAGCAGTCATGCCTTCAACAAAACTTGAGATTTAAAAATTCATCAGGATGAATGATTTTGGTCTATGATGTTTCAAGATGTGACCCCTTCTTGCTCAACAGGTATTGCTAGAAGAACTGAAAGATTCATATACGATGGATGTAGCATTAACAGAAAATGAGAAGACAATAATGATCGAGAAAGCCCATAGTAAAATTACATTGAACCTTTGTGATAAGGTTCTGAGACAAACTTCAAAATAAAAAACTGTTGTAGGGTTTGGGTTAAGCTTGAAGGTTTTTACATGATGAAATCTTCGATAAATCATATTTATCTAAAACAGGTCTTATATTATTTCAAGATGAATGAAGAAAATTCTTTACTAGAGTTGTTAGTTGTGTTTAATGAATTAATACTTGATTTGAAAAACATTGATGTTAATATTAAAAATAAGGACCAAGGTTTATTGTTGTTATGTGCTTTAACAAATTCACATGCACACTTCAAAGAAACCTTGTTGTATGGAGAAGAATCCTTGAATTTTTAAGATGTGCAAGTTGCTCTACATTCCAAGGATATGAGTAAAATAAAAGAGCATAAGTCTTCTTCTATGTGTGAAGGATGGTACATGAAAGGAAAATTATCACAGAAATATGGAAAGAATGATAAAAGAAAAGGTTACAACAAAGAACTTATGGTGGCGATATCTTTGCTATAAGATGTTATCATTCTATGAAGGATGGTCATACAAGAAAGGTGTGTTTTGATAGGCTAAAAACAATGGTGAGGAGAAGGATAATGGTAATGAAACCATTGTTCAAGATGGATATGAATTTACTGATGCCTTGGTAGCCTCTAGAAACATCTCTAATATGGAATGGGTCGTGGACTCTATAAGTACTAGGCATATGCCTCAAAACAAGTTATTGTTTGAGGAATTATGTGATCAAGAAGGAGGATCAATGTTGTTCAGAAAAAATAATGCATTTAAGTTTGCCAGTATTGGATCTATAAGATTTATGGTTCATGATGAAACAGTGAAAATTCTCACTAGTGTTAGGTATGTACCTGAACTTAATATAAATTTATATAAGAAATGATGTGTGTTTAAAGGTGAACAAGGTGTTATGAACTTCATGAAGGGATGGAACAAAGTTATGAGAGACATTAAGATAAATGACATGTATTCTCTTAAAGCTGAAACTGTTATTGGATCAGTTGCTACAACTTTTACAAAATACTTGACAAAGGTCGGGGTATGGCACATTAGACTTGTCCATGTTAGTGAGAAATGCTTACTTAAATTAGGAAATAAAAACTAGTTATGTGGTGATAAGGTTGAGAAGTTGGAACTTTGTGAGTCTTGTGTGTTTTGCAAAGCTTGTAGGAAAAATTTCAACAAAGCACAACAAAGAATAAACGGATCTCTTGAATATGTTCATGCTAATCTTTGGGAACCCTCAAGAACTCCATCACACTCTGGTGCAATGTATTTCCTTTCCATAGTTGATGACAAATCTAGAAAACTATGGATTTATATTGAGAAAACTAAAGATGAAGCTTTTAATAATATCAAAAACTTGAAGACTCTTGTTGAAAATCAAGCTAGTTTGAAAGGTTAAGAGGTTCATGAATCATAATGGCCTTGAATTTTGCTCTAATACTTTTAACAGTTATTACATCATGAATAGTATAATAATACAAACGATAACTTCTATAAATCCTCAACATAATGGTCTTGATGAAAGATTTAACATGAATCCTTTGGAAAGAGTGAAATGCATGCTCTTCAATGCTGGTTTGAAGAAGATTTTTTGGGTTGAGACTTTTATGATTGCACCATAAGTTATAAATAGGTGTCTTTAAACTACCTTGGGTATGAAGATATCTAAATAAGTTTGGCCAGGGCATCCTCCAAATTTGGAATGACTTAAGGTTTTTGGTTGTGTTGCCTATGCTCATATTAGATAAGACAAGTTGGAATCAAGGGCTCTAAGATGCATGTTCCTTAGATATAAAGAATGGGTAAAGGCTTACATATTGTGGTATTTAGAATCAAGACTTAGGAAATGCATCGCAAGTTGTGATATTGTGTTTAATGAAACACATACGTCTTTTATGAAAAATGTTGCTGCCAATTACCAATAAAATGCATAAGATTAAGAATTGATCTATGGAGAGTTCATCATGTGATGGAAAAATGAAGGTGAAGTACAAGATCAAGTTGGAATTTCATCACCTGAGTCGGAAGAAACTCAAGTTGAGGAAACTGGTGATGAAGAACAAGTAGGTAATGATTACCTACTGACAAGGGATATAACTTAGGAAACTGATGTATAAATAATAGTATAATCGTGTTTTTGTGTAAATATTGTATCATCTGATAGTTTTTCATCTATTTTTTTAGGTATTTATTGGATGGTTGGAGCATAAGTAATAAGAGCCAAAGGAAAAGCTTCAAGATGAAATTTTGATGGAAATAATGAGTCCCAGAGCGGTCCTAGCACGCTCTAGAAATTCTGGAGAGAGAGTTTTGCGCTAAGCACAGTCTGAGGGTGCTTAGCGCGCGTTAAGGAGCTTTAGTACATTTAGTGAGAGTGCGCTTAGCGCGGTTTTGTAGGCTTAGTGCGGTCTGTGTTTTTTAGTTTTGTATAAATACCATTCATTCAGATTTTTAGGTATGGTTTTGGGTTTTTATCCCAACTCCATCACAAACATTCTTTGAGATTTTTGAGCTTTGACAACATCAATGGAGGTTTCAACTCGATGATCCAAGGTCAGAGATTCTTTAATTATGATTGACACCGCGAAAGATTTTGATTCTTCTCCTTTCTTCTCTTTATAGTTTCCTTACTAAAAAAAATAATTTACAGGGTTCAAAATGATAGAGTCCATCAAATGGCAAGATTGGTTTTAAAAGTAAAATTTTTACAAGGTTTAAAACGAGAGAATATTCCATTGGCAAGATTGGTTTTAAGTATTAACCCTTAATTTTATTAGTTAAAATCCAAGTTGTTGATTTCAAATTTCTTTTAATCTCTAATTGGCCCTAGATCCAAATGGTCATATTCAGATATAACCATATTCGTCAAAACGAGGGACTCTATTGTTCTCTTGAGATAGGAGAAACTATCATTGTCCTAGAGTTATAGCACCTAATGTTGTATTTATCTTAGTCATATTGGTCTCAATGCAGCAAAAACATTGTGTGCAAATTTCATTCAGAAACTTGACAACAAGCCTCATTTGTTGAATGAAATGGTTCATTATCTCATGTTTAATGTTGGCCAATTTCCATTGTATTTTGGGTAAGATTAACATCAATTTGTGGCTTATTTCTTTTTTCCTAAATAACTTTTGCAAAAAAAAAAAAAAAGTCCATTTGACTTTTATCATAGGTTCTTACTAAAACATTCACTTGTTTATACGGATAGGGAATTACTCTAAAAAAACAAGATAAAAGATTGATATGTCACATAAGTTACCACTAAAAGAGGTATTTTGTAAAGTTTTTGGACTATTTAAATTCACAAAAATTGTAAGAAAAAAAATATAGACATGAAAGATTTGTGAATAAAAAATTTTTTAAAAAAAAATTCTTTTAGGACTTTTTCTATTGGATTTTTTTAACTACAACCTTGATGCCATCTTGAATGAAATTAAATTTTCTAACAATGTATTTAATAACAGTTGTGTTTCAGATAAACAAAAAAAATAATAAAGCTTGAAATAAATATGAAAATTAATTTTTATTAAAATTAAAAAATATATAAAAAAGAAACAAGTGAGATTTCAAATTGTGACTCTACTTTATTAAGAGTTGGTTACGTATTAAAAAGTTAAAATCTAAAATATGTGTATTTATTTATTTATTTTCTCTATCGTTGTAATTCAAATTGAATGTAACAGAAAAATTAAAGATAATATTTAAATAAGAGAGTTTGCTTTTGAACAACGATGTTTGATAAAAATAGAAAAACAAAATATTGTTTATGATAATGTGAAAAATGTTGATTGATTGATTGTAACTTAGTCAAATACACCTCAACATATTGTTATATTTTGTTTTATAAATACATTATTACTTCTTGTAAAATTATATAAAATTTTCTTCTCTCCAATATCCTTTTTCAAATTTCTAAAAATGGCAGAGACAATAGAAGCAGAGCATGTGTTTATTGAGCAAACTTTTGTATTTCCTGCAACAAAAAGAACAACAACAACTTCTCTTCCTCTAACATTTCTCGACTTGCCTTTTGCAGGTCCTAAATATGTTGAACGCCAGTTCTTTTACAAATTTCCTCATCCCACCAATCATTTTCACCAAACAACACTTCCATCTATAAAACACTCTCTTTCCCTTACACTTCAATATTTCTTCCCCCTTGTTGGAAATCTCCATTGTCCACCACCACCCCATAAACCTTTTATTCTATGCACCCAAAATGATGCTTTAACTTTGACTGTCATTGAATCCTCGGCAGATTTCAACAATCTTTCATCCAATCACCATCCAAAAAGTGTCACAGATTTTAATCACCTTGTTCCAAAATTAACACAAAAAATAGACCTTGATGATAATGACACATTAATATTTTCATTGATGGCATTGCAAGTATCTTTTTTTCCTAACCATGGTATTTGCATTGCCATCTCATATTGCCATGTGATGGATGATTACTTTTGCAACTATTTCATGAAATCTTGGTCTTTTATCCATAAAAAATGTGAACTAGTTGACATGAAATCACTACCTTGTTTTGACAGACAAATATTGAAAGACCCAAAAGGACTTGAAAATATTCTATTAAAAGGCTATTTTGAACAAAGGAAAACATGGAAGAATAGATTCCTTCTTCCAAGTCAAACTATAGAAGAAGAACACCAAGACTATGTTAAGACAACTATTATTTTTACAAAAGAAGAAATTGAGGGGATGAAAAGATGGATACTTAAGAAGTGGAAGACAAATTATCATGAAATCGAAGCACCAAAATTTCTATCTTCATTTGTGGTAACATGCGCTTTTGTTTGGGCCACTATGGTTAAAACAATAAATAGAAATAACAATGATGACGATGAAAAAGATGAGTATTTTTGCTTCGTAGGTGATTGTAGAGAGAGACTAGGGTATCAAATACCTGATGGTTATTTTGGGAATTGTTTAACGTTATGTTTTGCAATTGTGAAGAGAAAGGACGTGAAAGGAAAATATGGTTTTGTGAATACTGTTAAAGCCATTCAAGATGCAATAACAAAGATGAAAAATGATCCATTGGAAGATGCAGAAAAATGGGACGCTATGTTTAAAAAAGTTTTTATGTCTGGAAATCATTTATTGGTAAGTGGATCCCCTAAGTTTAATGTTTATGAGACCGATTTTGAATTTGGGAATCCAATAAAAGTTGAGATGATGATGCATTCATCGAAAGATATATCTCTTGCTGAAAGTGGAGACAAAAAAGGAGGACTTGAAGTTGGGTTGATATCTAAGGCAGAGGAATTAGAACATTTATATTCTTTAATTGAACAAGGGATTGATGCTTTGAAACTTTAAAAATATGCTACGATAATAATTGTTTTATTTATGTTATTTCAGATACTATTGATTGTTATATTTGATATCTCTCTTATGTGAGATTAAATTCTTTAATTTATATATTATGAGATACTTAACCAATACGTGTTTTTTTTTAATATTACCAATTATCATTATGTGCTTTAAGAATTTGTTATTGACAATTTTTTTCTTTTTAAATTTTGGCTTGTGCACATAAAAAATCAAGGGTTAAAATGTATTGCTGTTATTATTTAAAAATGACAGTTAAGTCTATCTAAGATAGAGTAATGTTAGATAACAAATGCAATAGTCTAACAACTATGCTTTAGTTTATAGATTTTCATTAAAACTATGTTGATTTGTAATAATAAAAATAAGGGTAATGTTAAACGAGTGTTCCGGGACACTCGTTAAGCAATTCAAATAAAGAAAATATTTTAAATCGATGTATTGAATAAACACAAAATTCTTTAGAAAAGTGAATTATTTATATTTTTAATGTAAAAAAAATTATTTTTTTAAATTATTAAAAAAATACTCTACTTACCTTTTTAATTTCTTAACCAGTATTCTGAAGACACTCGTTAGCATTACCCTAAAACTAAAATAAAGGCACTTGTGAATTGTGATGTATTTCATGTAAGAATTTGAAAAGATATTGGTCCCATAAATAGATAAAATAAGACTGAATTAGACTTGTGGTCCATTAACTTAATTTTTGTTTCTTTCTTTCTAATTTCAAAATTAATTTTGTTACTTTTATAAGTAATATAACTCTACTTTTTTATAAGTAATATAACTCTACTTTAGTAGTCAAATCCATCATTTCCTTTAATTTTAAAGAAAAAAAACTTTAACTTGTATCTATAATTTATGATGTGAAAATTAATTTTTATTTAACATATAATGAGTTATCAATTACTTAGTATTTGATAGCAAACCCATACTTATTAGAGCTCCCCAAATGGTTGGAAGACTGTGTTTCAGAATAATGTTTTATTATTTTAGAGATTTTCTTATTCCACATCACGTGCGTTTCCGAAAATATTACTCCGTTTTTGGAGTGTATTTTCTGATGCACATTTTTTATTTAAAGTTGATTTGTTTCAGAGGTGCATCTATGGAACGTTCCTTAAACTGAATTATTTTAAAGTTTTCTCAATGTTTACCAGTCTAAAATACTTCCGTATCCGTAGATGTAGCTTCGAAAAAAATTAATTTTTGGCCAAAAAATATATGCTTTCTGATATGTATCTCCGAAAGCAGAAAGCATAAACGAAATTGCGCTAGATACTTAAGAATATCAAAGGGTAGATTAAGAAATTGCCTTATTTTATTAGTATGTTTTTACATTCCATCAATTGGGCCTGACCCATTAATTGACTCAGTTATATTTGGCTTGTATTTAAAGTGTTGCTGCTGATTTAGAGAATCATTTTCAGAATTTTTATGTTTTCTTGTTTTGTGTTTATTTCAATGGTAAAATTTTAAATTTAGTAATAGTTGCTAAACCATTTTCATCAGTATTTAATACCAATTAACTTTAATAAAAAAATTTCAAATTTATTCTTCCAATTTCTTCACCTTGATCATCAAAATAAAATTAACTAAAATCTCAAGTTAATTTCTAAGCCCATAGATCCTATATAGTAAACTAAAAAATTAGAAATTTCTCCATCTTTTTTCTCCCACATTATGCAAAAGCATTCCTCACTAAATAAATTTATTTTAATTTTTTATGTTTCTTCTTCTTCGTCTATCTTCATATTCAATATCATTCATTATCTTCATGCAACTACAATTCAAAAAAGCCCAAATAAAAATTCTATATTGACGAATCTTAAATTTAACTAAAAAATAAATTTCTTCATCTTCTTTACTATCACACCCACTACAAGAAAATAAATAATTTGCTACCATAATTTTGCTACCATATTTTTTCCTTGTTAACTTGTAGGTAATTAAGTACTATTAGAGCGAAACTGAGTTAAGTTAAAGACTTTCTTAGAAATTTTGTTGGACATATTTATGCTAATAATATATTTTATTACTAATATAAATTATAATACTTTATTAAAAAACCATATTTTACTATTATAACGCTTAAGAAACAAGTTGAATATATTCTTTTTTAAGAAAAAAAAACTAAACACTCACTCCAAAATACACGTAACTGGTATAACGCGAACCAGTGGCGGAGTTAGAAAAATTCTGAAGTTGGGACAAAAATTTAAAGACCTCAAATTCACATTGTATATAATATATAAATAGTCATCCATCAAAATAAAAGAGATTTGTTATATTGATGTACTTAGTTACATATTGAGGTCTCTTTGTACTACATTTCTCCACCAACCTTAGCTTGCATAATTATGTACTAGAGTCTTCTCTATTCTCTCACTATATGTTGGTCTTGTATGAACATCAAGGACAAAATAGTATGTGCATGTGATTAGATCAATTGCAATAAATCTTTATACACAAAACTGCTACCAATATGTGCATGTGAAAACATCAATTGCAACTATTCTGATACTTGCATATATTATATACTTCTAACAAAATTACCAGGAGTAGAAAATTTGAAACACACGATTCTTTTAAACAAGGAACAATACTTAGTTTCAAATTATTGTTGCACATACTTGAAATCCTGTCATTAAATCAAACCAGCCAACTTCTTCAAGAGTGAAAATTCCTTTGCTTCATGATGTACTCAACAAAGTCCAGATGTTCTTGTTTTGCATCAGCTTCACTATTCTTTTTATAATTACATTAGTGGATGAACCAACTGATGAAACCAAATTCTTCTCATTTGCCATCTTACAATCTGTACCACCTAACTCATTTACAATAGTTTGAATTACTCTCAACATTTTTTCTTAATTCAAACAATTGTTTCTTCAACTATGTTACTTGACATCATGCATACTCTTCAGCTATGTATATGGCCTCACATGATGAGGCAATTTACCGAATACTTCGTGTGTAAGTTGTAAAACGGTGGTAACGACAACAATTCAATACCGATTCATAAACCACAACATGTAACGGCAACAATCATCAACAACAACAACAATAATCCAACATCATGATGTTAGAATTGAAGCGAAAAGAGGCGAGAAATTAGTTAAAGCGTTCTATCGAACACCTTGCAGGCAAGATCAAAAGTTGTATTTTTACGCATCAGATGTGAATTCACGAATTACGTGGACATGTCTTTTTTATCTTTTTGATGTGAATTCATGACTTACATGGACATGAACCCTATCTTTCTTTTAAATTGAGAACATAATAACCAGACAAACCAACAAATTTTTTTCAGTTCAAACAAAAAATGGAAATAATGAAAAACGGGAAGGACAACCACAAGACTACCAGTGGCGGTGATGGGCGGATTCCGATGACGACTAATGGAGAGACTGGTCGGCGTCATGGGCGACTGAGACGTGGAGGAAGCGGCGGCGCGACATAAAGATTATGTTGGTTGTATATGGTGTGGTGAAAGTGAGGAATATTGATGTGAAGGTGAAAGAGATTGAATGGAAGGTTGTTAGAAGTGATGCCAGGGCTTGAGGTAGAGCCTGGGTAGATGCCCAGTCTGGCCGGAGCTGTCGCGAACCATGATCTCTCACTCTCGGTTTTGATCGCGTTTTGTTCTAGATCTTGATCTCAATCCCGTCCTTGTTCTGATCTCGATCCCGATCCCATCCTTGTTCTCGATCTCGATCTTGGGCTATGTTTGGATACAATAAAAAGAACGGAGCGGAATGGAGCGGAGCGGGATGGAATAGAGCGGAACGGAGTGGAATGGAATAAATACGTCATTCCATTGTTTGGATACTTCATGATGGAATAGAGTAATTTTTTCATTCCACCCAAATCAGAGGGTACAAAAAATGGTGGAAAGTGATGGAATGTGATGGAATGCATTCCATCCGATACCACTCCATTCCATCCGTTTTTAACCGATCCAAACTATGGAACATAAACTTATTCCATTCCATTCCGCTCCATTCCATCCTATTCCATCAATCCAAACATACCCTTGGTATGATTTTCGTATTCGATATGCATTATCTGTTGTCTCTGATCTGGCTCTCCGATCTGCGAAGTCTCTCGTCGATTTGTGTTCAATCTTTGATGCTCACCGTGTTTTTCTACTTAATTCTTGTTTATCGTTTTTTTCTGCTTAATCCTTGTTTATCAATGCTTCAGATCTATTTTCAGCATTGCTTATATTTATTCTAATTTATTTTTTTGGAAATTCAATTAGGGTTCAATTGATGTTTACTTATATTAATTATATTGATGTTCAATCAATGATTCCTGTAATGTCTGGCTTGGTATGCGATCAAATCTTGATTCTCATTGTTGGATTCACAAGCCTCACTACTCAAATCGATTCTCTTTATGCATCGGTCAATCTGAGTATCAAAATGTGTTGGTAAATTTGAGTATTAGAAATTATTCGTGAGTTTCTTCATCCTTTTCCATTTCAGTATTTCAACTTTTTTGTATTATTTTTAGAAGAAATAGTTTTGCGGCTCTATGCACCCTTTTGGTAATCTATAATATAAGAAAGGAAGATGTTCTGGAAATTTTTTTTTTGCCCTTTTCTCTTTGGCTGCCACCACAACATTTTAGGGGCAATTTGTGTCTAAAAATTACTTTTTCCAACCAGTGATGTCACTTTGTTCTATTTCAACCACATATTTATTCAATTAGGCCTTTGTTTGGTAGGTGTAATTCAAATGTGACTGAAAAATTCAAATGCAACTACATGACCAATAATATCGTATGCCTTATGCACAGAAACTGCAAGTCCTACCTATCTGGTTGTACAAAATGTATTTGGGTTCAGACTAAAACAGCTTGCAAAGCCTTGGAAGGTACAGCTACAGTCTTTTTAGCACACTGTCCAACGAAACATTTCATCATTACCAGCCTTTGTTGTTTCTCTTTCTCTCTCTCAATTCTTCTTCTTCTCTCTTCCCTCTCTTCCTCTTCCTCTTATTTCTTCTCTCTTTTCTCACTTCATCTTTTACTACCCTAATAATAGCTTATGGTATTATTACGAAACTGATATGTGGTAACAGATATTTGCTTTTTGTTTGTGCAGATCTGTCAAAAGCTTACATGATTTACCCCAAATATTATTTTGTAGAAGAAGAGAGAATGAAGAAAGTCAAGATTGACTATTTAGTGGTGAAAGTATGGTATTAGTATAGAAATTGATGTGGTAAGAAATTTTTGCTTTTTTTTTTATGTAGATCTGTCGGTGTTGGTTTCACATTTTAGGGTTTTCGTATTGGTTACAGATTACATAAATCTAAACTTTTAGGGTTATGAACAAACACCATAGTTACCTGATTATGAAAAAAATATTTTTCTCAGATCCCTTATTCAATTTTTGCAGGTTTAAAGTTCTATATTTTTCTTTGAAAACATTAAAGGAATTGGGTCATGAAGCAGAAGTGACATTAGAGGTATTTCGTTGATAAAGTTTTGATTTTAGATCAAACCTCTACTGTATTAGAGGTATTTCATTGATAAAGTTTTCATTTTTATATGTTTTGGAGACGCCCTTTTATTTGTTTTAGCTGAAGGTATTCTAATTTTTGTAATTATAGTTTAGGATTTTGATTATTTTGTTTTTATTCTGTTGTCTCAGAAACAACATTGTTGTTCAGCAAATAGGTATAACCTATAGAGTTAATAACAAGTACACCCTTGCTGCTGTTTGATACAAATTCTCTGCAAAATCCAATTTGGTGTACGATAGCTCCAATGACATCCATTGATGATGAAAATCAACAGCTTAATCAAAATCCAATCACTTCAACGAAAATTCAATTGAAGATGATAACCCTGTCACAGTTCAACCTTCCTAATGATTGTTTGGTTCATCATCGTATAATTAAAGGTTTTATGATTCTGTTCAATTTCCTTTCATGGTTATTACAACATTTGATAATACTACTAAATTTTATTGTGATGTCCAGATAGGAAGGTGATTTTTAAATGGGTAATGATATGTTTTTTATTCATGTATATATTTGGTATTTACAGTATTTAATATGTATATGCCTATTTGATTTCTCCTTTACTGTGGCTTATAAGGAACACCATCTTATGGTTGACATAATAGGTAAGTTGAATTAGTCTCTCATAGTTTCATATTATTTTAAATGTTTCAAATTAGTGATTAAAATAATTTGTTAATGCAGGATAATTATGGGTGAAGCCTTGAGAGAGTAAATTAGAAAAAGGATCATTTTCTATATCATCATTTTCTGCAATTGCTTATGCAATCTTTTGTCATTGTTTCAGATTCGTTGTGACTAATAATGGATCAGGTTATAGTGTGGCTGGTTTGAGGTAATGAGTCAAGTGCTTTAGTTTTGAGAATATACCGTGATTCATTCAATAATTGACAGACTTACAGCTCTTGGATTTTCAAAGAGATAAGACTTTTATTAACTAAAAAACTGAGCACCAGATCTTAAATGGTCACTATCCTTACTGTTATTATTGATTTATTATTATTGATTTGGTAGTTGATTTTTATTTCTCAATTTATAACCTTATTTATAGTTATCTACGGGAACAAATTTATTATGGCTTCAAATATTTTAATAATAATGTCAAAACAAAAAAATTATAAATAGAAAAAAATGTTTTTTTGATAAAAATACTTGTATATATGAAAAAAAATAGTAAACTCTTAGTTGCATGTAAATAGAGTTTAATGTTTGTTAAAAAATATATAACAGAGTTTTGTTAAGGCAATAGTTGTGTATGAATTTTAGTACAATTAGGTTGTTGTCAATTTTTAATGATTTATTTAATACAATATTAAATAATTTTTATTTTTAAAGATGTATAATTGATTTTAATATATTTGATTATTTTTTAAAATAGATTTGACTAGATCTAAAAAAAAGAACTTTAAATTAAAATTTATCTACGGGAACAAATTTATTATTGATTTAAATATTTTTATAAGTAATATTAAAAAAAAAGTACAGTAAAGATATGATATTGATTAAAATATTTGTATATATGAAAAAAATAATAAACTCTTTTTTATTTTATGATCCAAATTTTTTTTCAAAAATGATATACGGGAAAATATTTATTATTGATTTAAATATTTTTATATACGAAAAAATCTATTATTAATTTAAATATTTTTTTTTTAAAATTTATATTTATAATAAATATATTATGTAAGCAAATGCGCGTATCAGACCAGAACCCTTGCGTACGCACGGGTTTGTTACTAGTTGTGTTGGTGATTTGTTTTTGAAGGCGAAAAATTACTCGACGAAGCAGCATTAGAAGGAGATAAGTGGTGACTTTTCAATTAGTACCTATTGAATTGAATTATGATAGTGTTGTCAGAGCTGCCGGAAATTTCAGCATCCGGTATCTAATCGGCGCTGGTGGCTTCGGGTCAACTTACAAAACAGAGCTATCACCATGTTTTTTTTGCCATAAAGCGGCTTTCGATAGGTAAGTTTCAAAGCATGCAACAGTTTGAAACAGAAATCAAAATGCTCGAGACATTTTGACATAAGAATCTCATGACTCTAATTGGTATTATGTAGGAAAAGCTGAAATGTTGTTGATTTACAACTACCTATTTTATGGAAACCTTGAAGCTTTCATACATGACATTGATAGGTCAGCGAAAAATGTGCACTGGGCGGAGCTTCTAATGACCGAAGATCATTGTTCTGAGCTTGGTTTCATCTGCTTTGTGGGAATCAGGACTAAAGGAAAAGTTTCTCTAGCTTTTAAAGATTGCGTTAACTTGAACAGAAGATACTCTTTCTATTCGACCTTTAATGAAGGATGTTCTTGAGAAATTGAAACAGTTGAAAAGTTGAAAATTTTCAACATATTGTATTTAACAGCAAAGGATAGGAGCTTTTGGTTGTTTGAAAATACCGACTAAGGTAACCTGCAACTCTCTTATCATTCTGGTATTAGTTTTCATGTGTCATACATCTAAAGAACCATTTTTTTATGACCAAAAGTGTCAAACATTGACAACAAAATATCCTCAAGATAATTTCCTTTGATCCCGGCGAGATATGCGCCGGTTTAACTCTTAATTTATTATCAAGATATGTTCTTTCCTTGTACATTAATATTATGACATTATTAACTGCTTAAGGCTCTGTTTGGTTAGTTAAGCACATTCATACATTTTTCACTTTGCAGGACATATTATTACCTACAAAATTTTAGAGGACCAGGTACTAAAATTTTCATCATGAAAATTAGGATTCTCATTCTCCTCATAGTGACATTAAACTTGATAGTTGTTGATACAAAAAAAAATCATTGTTCTGCCTTTCACATTTTATTATACCATCTAAAGAAGAATGTAATTACCTTTTTTATTGCATCATTTTAGTGTTACAGAATGGTATTTGTGATTATGAATTTATTTATTTGAGATTTTTGGAGGGTGATTTTTTATGTGACCCACATGTGAAGTATGGAAAAATTCTAAAATTCACTATTACTTTGTGACAAAGAATCATTTTGTTCCCATCAGTTTATGCAACATTGTTATGAAGTTGGTTACGAAGACGGTTGCGAACCGAATTAAACAGATCCTTCCAGAAGTTGTAGATATTGAGCAAAGTGCTTTCGTAAAGGGGAGGTTAATCACAGATAACACATTGATAGCTATGGAGTGTTTCCACTGGATGAAGAAAAAGGTGAAAGGAAAGAAAGGGGTTATGGCTTTAAAGTTGGATATGTCGAAGGCTTACGATAGAATCGAGTGGAGGTTCGTGGAAGAAGCGATGCGTGTAATGGGATTCCCGGAATCCATGGTGATGTTGGTGGTCAGATGTATCTCTACTGTATCGTACAAGGTCTTGCTTAATGGGCAGTCGAGTCGGAAGGTCTTGCTGAATCGGGGTCTCCGACAAGGAGACCCACTCTCACCTTATTTGTTTGTTCTTTGTGCAGATGTTCTCTCGGGGCTCCTGAAGAAAGAGGTGGGTTCAAACACCATCCACGGCATCCAAATCGCTAGAAGCGCTCCAAAGATTTCACACCTTCTATTTGCAGACGACAGTCTCCTCTTTGCTAGAGCAAATTGTGGCGAAGCAGATAAAATAATGGAAGTCCTTCACAAGTATCAAATTTCTTCTGGTCAGGTGGTCAATATGGATAAATCTGAAGCCTCTTTTAGTCGAAACGTGCGAGATGAAGTTAAGGATATGATCCGGCATAGGATGAAGGTAAAGACTATGTCTTCTCACTCTAAGTATCTGGGGCTGCCAGTACTGTTTGGGAGGTCAAAAAAAGAGATCTTCAGGTTGGTGATTGAACGCGTGTGGAAGAAATTGAAGGGGTGGAAGGAGGGTTTCTTGTCAAGGGCAGGCAAGGAGGTCTTGATTAAAGCTTTTGCCCAGGCTATCCCGACTTACGTGATGAGTTGTTTCAAGCTGCCAGACGGAGTGTGCCACGAAATTGAAGCTTTAATGGCGAAGTTCTGGTGAGGGGCTCGCGAAGGAGTTAGGAAACTACACTGGATGCGATGGGAGAAAATTTCTTTGTCAAAGAGGAAAGGAGGAATGGGGTTTAGGGGAATCTCGGAATTCAACCAAAGTTTGCTTGGGAAACATTTCTGGAGATTATCGCAAGGCGAGGCAACTTTGCTGGGGCAGGTTCTTAAGAGTAAATACTATCCTAATAGGCCTATTAAGGATGCTAGTTTGGGGTACTCCGCAAGTTATAACTGGCGGAGTATTCTCGGAGCGAGAGAATTGGTTTTGGATGGAGCTAGATGGAGAATTGGGGATGGCCGCTCGGTTAAAATATGGAGTGATAACTGGATCCCCCATAACTCGGGATTCAAAGTGATGGGGCCTGTGAGAGGATTACAGTCAGATGCTTTGGTTTTAGAACTCATTGATGAGGATCTCTGTTGCTGGAAGCAATCACTTCTAAATGAGTGTTTTGATCATTATGAAGGGAGACAAATTGCTGGTATACCGTTGCCCAGGAATGGTGATAGAGATAAGATGATTTGGCATTGGGAGAAAGACGGGAATTATTCTGTGCGCACAGCTTACCACCTGCTGGTTTCTAAGAGGGACGCTGCGAAGGTAGGAACCTCTGGCATAGCGGATGAGTCATTTTGGAAACTTCTGTGGAAAGCCCCAGTCCATGTCAGGATCAAAAACTTCCTATGGAGACTATGTAATAACATTCTGCCGCTTAGAACGAACCTCCTGAAAAAAGGTATACACATTGACCCTTCCTGCCCGTTTTGCGATAGGTCCCCGGAGACTCTTGATCACTTATTCTGCCACTGTGATGTCACAAAAATGATATGGTTCTCCTCCCCCCTTGGTTTGCGTCTTGACCCTAATGCAGATCCACTCAAGGTGCTTATTAAAGGATTTTCGGACAGGGACTTGTTTGTAAACCAACTGATGTGCACTATGTTTTGGAAAATCTGGAAGGCTAGGAATAAATGTGTCTTTGAAGGAGTCACGGTGTCCCCCCCGAAAGTGGTAAGTGATGCGGTTAACCATCTGTCTGAATTTAGCTGTTTTATTCCCCAAGAACAGGCGTATGCAACAGCCTGAGAATGCTGCACCCAAGGAATGTCCTGAAGATGTCTGCCTGGTGCAAGTGGACGCTGGCTGGTTCAACGACGGGATGGTGGCCATGGGTTGTGTGATGAAGAAACAAAATGTTGAGGTGATAGTTGCTGCCTCCAAGAGGATGGAGTTGTCGGTGAGTCCAAGCATGGCTGAGGCTATGGCTATTCGTTGGGGACTCCAGGTGGCCCGCCACCTTAAGCTCTAGAAAATTGTGGTGCAATCAGATGCTGTGGTAGTGGTGGACTGTGTAAACAAAGTGGATTTTTCGGTTGTTCTTGAACCGATAGTGTTAGACTGTAGTGAGATTAAACCTTTTTTTGATGTTGTTACTGTTATGTATGTGTCTAGGAATTTCAATACTGATGCACATCATATGGTGGGCATTGGCAAAACTGCTGGTTGTAGAACTTGGCTGGGCATAATCCCCAAGTTTGACTCTGTTTGTTCTCATTTGCCTTTGATGGGCTCTTAATTGAATTGCAGTTTGATTCAAAAAAATAAAAATCATTTTGTTCCCTTTTTAAAGTATTTTTTCTGTATGATTTGGATTATGATGCTATGTGATGCATATATGTAACTAACTTAATTTTAAAGCAAATTTTGGCTTTTCTTTGCTGCATTAAAGTGAGGAAGGTTTTAACATGGCTGTTATTCATTCAATGGTAGGCGGAGAAAATTATCACTCTTCAAGTCCTAAGATAATATTTTGCTGGAAGTTTAACAGATGTTGTGAAGAATATTAGTGGTAAGCCATATACACAAGAATTTCATTCAAAATTTGGTACGCCTTTGAAATATTCTTATTATAGCAAAACCAATTTGTATAATTTTTTATCACATTTTAGTTTGGTAGTATTTTTTAGTTGAACAAACATATTATAAGACTTGGAGTGCCCCTTACATGTTTTCAAAACTTGCTCTAAATAAGCAACTTCTTAGCTCTTAATGGAGGTACTTCTTCTAGTTCTGGTCTTTGGCATATTGCATTTTCATGTAAGTTATTTTAAGAA